>NW_014542925.1:1461900-1479101 GCF_000741045.1 Vigna radiata var. radiata | reverse complement strand
TTATGTGCCCGTGTAATCGATTACAGACAGGTTGTAATCGATTACTAGTGCCTCTATACCAAAAGTCCAACGCTTTTCCCTGGCTCTGGTAGAGGGAGCTCCCCAATGTGTTGTGTGTACTGACTTGGTTAAAATTTAAGTTATGAATTTGAGATTAATGGTTGTTTTTGAGGACCAACAACTGCTTAGGGGTTTGTTAGGGTATTTCATCCAANTGCTTGTATGAGGAAGAGGGACTTTGTGACTTACACCCAAACAAAATGTAGAACTCACGATACTAACCCAACAAAATCCATCAACGTCCACACATATTGCTCACCAATTCAACGCCTTAGAAAAATAGACACACCGAGAACAGCTGCAAAGGAACACGAAAACCTAAAATGGATAGAGAGAGAGCTTCAGAGATAAAGCAAAACCGAAAATGGAGAGAGATACGTGCTTTGAAGGAGAAAGTTTGATTAAAATGATTGAGGGTGTTTTCAGAATAACACAAAGTCACCTTTTTCACATCAGTTTTTTAATTAGAAAATAAATTAAAGTGAGCCAATAGAATGCTGACATATGGCGTTGGCAAATCGTTGTCAAAAATTAGTTGTCAACGTATCGCGATCCAATTCCTTAACCTTCAAATGTAACTTTTTTATGATTTCTATATATTTCAAATTCCTCATTTTCAAGTAAATTTCTTAATTGTTCATTTTGTTTTCAAACGTAAAAGTAATCAACTAATATTCAATTCCACGTTTAAATCATAAATTACATGAGTCATATCATATGATTTCAACAATTTCTAAAATGATTTAAGAGCTTCCGATAAAATAGAAGATAAAAAGTAAGCAAACTGGATAATGTTTGACAAAAGCAAGAGTTCAACTACTCATTATTTTAGCAATCAATGTCAGAAGTTACAATCATGAACTCCTTTACTGCACTTTTTAAAACAACGTTTTCATCATTGAGTTTAATTAAACAAACTACATTCAATAAATAAAAAATAAAATTAATACTATATTTATTTAATCTCTTAAAATATCTATAGAACTTTTCGAATTATTCAAGGTATAACTTTCTTCTCTTGCAAATACAATTCACTATCTGGAAAATGTTCAAAAAGTAATCAATGAGTGTGACACTGCATCTGCCCTCAACGTGGTAGACACCATGTTTCGTAGAGTCAATAATTTATGCATGATAATCTCTTACGGCCCAAATTTAAAATAAAAATCACCAACTTTATTAAAGTGGTTCCAATATGACGAATGGTAAGACTATTATTAAATAACACAATAAAGCTATGCATATATATATTTCTCATCATAATGTAATGCATGTTAATATATATATATATATATATATATATATATATATGATAATATTTGATTTTTCTCTTCAAATAAATCATTATATTGTTATCTCTTTAGTAACAATAGAGACAAAAGTAACTTCAATACTTAAGTTAAATTTTTTAAATTAAGATTATAATAAATATTATCATACATATAGTTATATCTTTTGAGTTATCTATTTATATTATTTATAATTTTCTTTTACTTTTGTAGGAATATAATTGAGATTGACTCAATCACTCTGGTATTATTGAGGTCAATAAAGTCCAGCAACCTAATTAAGTTACTTGCAAGTTACTCTGGTATTATTGTCATTACCTTGTGTGTAAGTTATGTAAGTTTACGGTTTGAGACCAAACAAGTTCTGGTTCGGGACAAACAATCATATTTTACAATGACCTCAAAGCCTAAGTATCTATTACAAATATTTGGAATAAGGACTTGCAAAGAAAATTTGTTCTTTGAGATTGACATTTCGATCATCGCAAATGCCCTCAATGTATACTAGAACCCTTGGCCCAAGAGCACTATCCTAATAGTTGAGATTGTGGTTGAAGGGTTGTACCTCCCTTGAAATGTGTGCCAATGCTTGTCAGAGTTGATGTGAAGCGGTACAATTCCATGTCAGTTTGGTTGACTTTGATCTGACAATTGTGATTTGGTAATAATTGAGTTCTTGCGCTTAGTTTTTCCTATAAATAGTGATAGGCTCCTCACCTTACCTTGCTCATATTTTTGGTGACAAGTTGAAAGTGTTGTGTTTTGTGAAGGTAATAATATCCTCTTTTAATGATCTTTTGTCATCTGATGAATTTTCGCGATGAAGTGGATGCGTTGTCACTTTTAGATTTGTTCTTGGGCGAGGAAAGTTTCATTCATACGAGTGTTAGATCTTTGAAAGGTGATGAGGGAATAAATTTATTGAAAATGAGAACATTCGAGGAGGGCCCCAACTCTTCTATTTTTTGCTTTATGCAAGCATTTTCAACCCTAAGGGCCTTTATTTCCTTAGTGTTTTTTATTTTTAAAGTTTCCAACAACCTTCTTGTTGAGATTGTTGATAGGGGGAACACAAGATTAGTTGAACCCACAATCTCTATGATATCTGTTTTTGATTATGACAACACATAGTTAATAAAAACATGTGTATGTATTGTGTTATATGCTTATGCTTATTGTGTTATATTTGTACAAGCATAATTGTGGACATATTGTATTGATTATTGCATACTACTGTGTTTGAAATCTGATTATATTTGTGTATGCATAAAATGAGTTTTGGAAATGGAAAAACCACATGCACCGTTTATGACTTAATCAATTACAATGGTGTGTTAATCAATTAAGGTCATAAGACAACTTAAGCTTTAAACTGTGGCAAAACAACAAATTTTAAGTCGATTACATTAGTGGTTAAATCGATTAAAACTCGTGTGTTTGTGCAAATATTTTTCAAGAATGTTGTGATGGATTTTGAGAAGAAAACTTTTCAAAAATAAGCTAAGTGTTACAACTTAATCGATTACATGCATCCTGTATTCAATTAAGTTTGTTAAAGATTTGAAAATTATTTCATTGCTTAACATAACTGTCACAAAGGTCATATTTTTAAATATGTTGACCAAGCATTTATTGCAAATCAATTACATTAATATAGCTTTCAATTAATTGCTTTGACTGCTCTTTATAACCGTGAAATATATTCGACTAGATTAATAGCGTAATCGATTAAAACGCGTCTGATTTGCTTTACACTATATATAGACACATGATTTGAATTCTGTAAGAAGATTTTTTTTACACTCTCATATCTATTTCAAATTATGCTTTAAAGTCTTACATAAGAGAAAAACGCTCCAAGAAACAAGAATTACTGTGGTGATATCGTCTTGAGGATTTCTTGAGAAGCAAGATTGTTTAATTTGTAAAGTCTGATCGTTCTGCAAACGGTGCATACTGCTTGATCAGGAGCTCCTGGAAATGCTTAATGTTGTTGTTTCCATGTGGTTTATAAAGGAAGTAGAATGTAGTTCTTGACTTTGAGGGTGATCTCAAAGGGGTTGACTGTAGGAGAGGATTGTTCTTGCTGCTACTCTATTTCGTATTTGCCTATATTAGATTAGTGAGTTAGAGAGGTGATTTACATTTTGACGTGAGGTCGCTGTAAAGTCCTTGGTGTAAAAGCTCAGATCTCTATAATGCATTGGCTTCCATCTCGGATTGAGTAGAAGGACACTAGATTTAGGCAGTATTGGCTGAACCAATATAAAACACAATGTTTGAATTTTCTTATCCCTTCTCTCTACATTAAATCGATTATACTGTGATTGCATTCGAATACGCATATTTTTACATTGCATACATTTTTACTTACGATTCAAGAAAAGTTTAAAGACTTACTATTTTGCGAAAAAAAAATTAAAAGCAATCATTTTTACACAACACAAATTCCCTCCATCTTGGTGTGAGAAACAAACCACATTGTTTTTAACACTTCTTAACTTTAATAATAACGTTGTATGATCGGTTCAATCTTCAACCTCTTCTCGAGTGGTCCAACATTCCTAATTACCTTTCGCAAGGTTACCATAGAGTTATATTGAGGTATTTTACTCTGCCTTATGCTAGACTCCAAAATGTTCCCATAGAGTTAAGTGTATCTCAATAATCCTTGCTTTTCTTCAACTTCTTCAAGGAACCTTGTGCATTATTGTGTTCTTGGTCTTATGGGTCTCCTTGGAGGATACCTACAAAAGGTACTTTTATGTTAAAGTAAATTTTCTTAATCAAGAATATAACATTATCATAAAAGTCCAAACTACCTTAGCTAGGTTAGCTATTTATATTATCCATAATGGCTTTTACCTTTGTATTGGCTTAATAGGGGCCAATCACTCCATAGTCGGTATTATTTAGGTTAATCAAGTTCAAAAACATAATCATGTTATTCATAAGTTTGTCGACTAGAATTCTCGGTCTTTTCACATTATTATGTTAAAATGTTATGTGATTGTCCTTACCTTGTATGTAAGTTCACAGTTCTAGACCAAGCAAGTTCTCAATATAAGACAAATAATCATATTGTACAATATATATATATATATATATATATATATATATATATAATTTTAGATACACCATTGTAATACTCCCACTTCAATAAATTTTATTTATATTTTAGTAACTTCTGAAAATGTTAAATAAAAATGTATTAGGAAGAATCAATGATAAAATATAAACTATATTAAATTATTAATAAAAATAACTTGATTAAATTCTTTAGCCATTAATCAAGACTAATACTTGTTTATACACTACTGCAACGTAGGGAAACGACCGTGGTTGTTTTTAAGTATCCGTCGCAGTTTACAAACCGCGGCATATACAGACGCGATAAAAAGTCTGGGACTTTAGGCCGCGGTTGCAACCGCGGTAAACATATGGGGAAATGACAGCGGTTCCCCCATGAACCGTAGCCAAAACCCTCCTTTTTTTAAAAAAGAATCGTTTAACATTACGCAGCGATTCAAACTACGGTAAAAAGCTGGGGAAATGATCGTGGTTCGTGCTACAACCGCGGCCAAAACCCTTTCTTTAAAAAAAAAATTCGACCCACTTTCTACCGTGGTTGTGGTCACAATCGCAGTCTATTCCCTTGAAATTTTTTTTTAATGGCAGGTCTGTTTTTGTGATATCCACTACCACGAAAACAAACCTGCATATCAAACAATCACAATGCACACAGATTCAACAGATTCAACACAATAGTCAATGTTTACATCAAATAAATCACAAAGTCTAATAACTATAAATCAACATGTTCAAATGTATTTTAAATCCAATAACTAAGGACTATTATATAATCTAACTAAATACTTTGCAGCAGTGTTCCTCCCAATTGATAGTGGCTTCTCAGGAATTGGTGTAGTAGTCTTGAATTTTTGCACAAGATAATTGATATTAATTAGTGTATATGAATTCCAAATGTTGGAGAAAATCAAAATTTGTTAAATTTAAATATTACTTTTTCTCAGCCTCTTGTGATATGGGAACGAATAATGTGGGTCATCTAATACATTACATAGTATTCGCACTCATATGACCCATTCTGTCTGTTACACTATAATATATCATCACAGTTGTAAATAATTAGTGAAAAACATTAAAACAAAACAACTATAAGAAAGTATGACTTTAGCATATGTCAAACCTTGAGAGAAATCCATGCAAGCTTTCTATTGTTAGCAGTTGATCTCCCAACCATCATCATACTTTCTAGAATAGAACTATATATAAAAAAAAGAGTTTTAGCATTCATTTATATAAAAAAGAAAGTCCAAACATTGAGGTTCTTACCAATCAACTACTTGTCTGAAATGTGTGGGAGGAGACTTGTGCAATGAGCAGAACCACAAAGCATAGCTCTCCTGTATAAAAATAACAAGAAGTTGCCAATGGCGCTTGAAATTCATAACTTAATTATTATATATTAAAATCACATATGAAACTTTATTATGTTAACAAAGTTCACTTACCTGGATATATAAGGCATAAAATATACTTTCTTGCTGCTTGCAAATCTTCTTGTGAGATGTCCTGTGATCTGATCAAAATCATTGGTTTCGTGAATGACTTAGGGATCAATGAACCCATAGTCATCATTGAACCCCAAGTTGTTACTGAGTCCAAACATATACCTGAAATCAAAAATTAACTTTGATATATAAATCACTTTTATATAAATAATTTCTCAAAGACTTACATCATCCATAGCTGAACTAATATAATATTCAACTCTTCTGTTCTCGACGGAAGCTCTCTAACGTCTTGCTTATGGAGGTATAATGGGACCTTAGAGCCTCTCCCAAATACATTAGCATCATATTCAACCTCCAAAGACTTATTTTGAAGGATGTTAGTAAGTAGCTGCAATGAACCAAAAGGATCATCCTCAGATAGAGGAATTTTCTCTTGTGCATGCGTCTGTTGTTACATTGAAAAATAAGATAAGTTTTGACATCAATAACATGTAAACTTTAAAATTGAGAAGTGTAAAGTAGAAATCCATACCGGGGGGTCAGAAACTAAAACAACCAATATTTTAGGTCAAGTGATAAAAGACTGGAATGCATGTTCCATAGTGAAAATCTCATCTGTGGGCAGAGGAACTAAGGCATCTGGTATGATAATTTCGTCTACTGAGACCTTCACCTCATCCTCTGATAGCTCCATACCATGAACAACAGTCGTTGCCTTAAACACTATTCCACGAGCTATCAGTACCGTCTCGGTATCGTCTAAAATGTATAGCAAACATGGACTAGCATCGTCCATGTCATCCCCTAGGACGGCTGATGCTAAACAACTTCCTTTCCCACTTCTCCCTGTCAGAGTAAATGTTAGATTATACAAAAGATTGAAATAATTGCACATAATGTTTATTAATTTTACTTGTGGGAGGTCAACATGTTCCTGTTCCCGTACAAGAGATGGCATCGGACGCAAGCCACAACTCTCAAACTACTGCTGGAACATGGCGTAGACCTCATTATACAATTCGTCCCTGAGCTATATCCTAAACTCCTCCCTGAGGTCCGCTTGAAGCTTTTTTGTGATCTCTTGTGTCAACCTTTGTTGTTGTGCTTCGCTGTATGAATATGAAGTCTGACGAGAAGAGCTCCAAAAACAATATTGAATGCCTACTCCAGTTCCATCAGCACATACACGTCCAGGGTGCTCAGGTTGTCTAATTGCAGCGGTAAGAATATCCTAGCGACCCTCTGGAGTGAATTGACCTTGGGAGCTATGCTCAACTAAGGAGTCCTGTAACATTATAAAACACCATTATTCTTTAAAAAGATCAATGTAGTATGTATAATGAAATTATTATTATTTTAGGAACAATGATAACTTATAATTCTTTCAGAAATTCCCCGTGTAGTGTCAGAAAAGTAGGTGCCCGATGGTTCCATACGAGCCAACTTCCATTTCTCATGTCGAGAAGGTGGAGAATGAGGCTGATGGGGGCTACCACCCTGAGATGGTGGTCTAGCATCTGCCTTTTGCTTAAGGATTTTCTCCTCAAGCTTCCTATACCAACACCACGAGAGAATAGGTGGGGGTTTTTGTTTTGAGCACTTGTTTCTTGTGCTTTGCTTCTTTTTGCCTATCACATATGTTTAACTAATAAGTTCATATGATATATTTTGTTAATGAGGAATTGAATAATAGCAACTATACTTACCTGCCATTCCTCTAATTTCTGACTCTCTACATTGAGTCGTCAAGTCTCCTCATCAATGGTCTTATATGTATTACATGGAGAGTTATCTTTTTTGCTTCCATAAATATATCTCAAGGTCAACTTACTTTTAAATTTTTCGGAAGTTTTCAGCAATAGTTGATAAACACTTATTTTTAAGTGTTGCGACATTTGGAATGTCAAATGTTAGCTGAAATAAACATAATAAAGTTGTATTAGTACGAAATTATCAATATAAACAAACTGTAATTCAAATGATATTAACTAACTTACCAATATATCATTCCATATAATGTTCCGATCAACCTCCAAGGTATGATTGGAAGTCATCAGCATAGGGGCCAGTTGTCACACCCGTGATCACGTTAACATTCACCGGTGTTCTTTCACCACTATTCTTTCTGATAAAAAATTGTTTCATCTTGGTAGGTCCTCTAGTGGATTTGGAAGGGGGAGCCTCATCCCCTTAAGAATGTGGGTGATCAGCCATATATCTGTCAAAATAAATAACAACATGAAATATTAATAAAAGACTAATGTAATATCATATAATTTAACAAAACATGTAACAGTAATCATAGGAAATATTAATAAAAACCTAACGTGATATTAATAAAATACTTATACAGAAATTGAAAATTCATACATAAAGATATGGATTCATCATATGTATATTCCCTCATCGTGATCTGACCGAATTGCATGTACATTGTCTTCAACTAGAGATTGGTTATCCAAATTTGTTATAGTTTGAAATGAATGGTTGTCAGCAATATGAATATTATTTAGATTGTCTTCGTTAAATTCAATTTGTTTTTTGCCCTGAAGAGCGACATACCAATGGTTAGACGCGGGATCTTTGACATAAAATACCTGAGATGCTTGATGTACCATGATAATCGGTTCGTCTTGGTAACCCACCTTTCAAAAATCAACCAGTGTCATACCCGATTCATCTATTTTCACACCACTCTTATTGTCAAACCACTAACATTTGAACAATGGAACAAAAAACTTGGTGTAATCAACCTCTCATATCTCTTATATTATACCATAATATCTAATTGATCCAAGTACAGGAGATTGATCTTTTGATGTGGAAAATTGAAGCGACTCAGCTTCTAAACTGACTCCACTATTTTGTATTGTGTTTTTATCATCCAAAGTCTTCGTATAAATTGTGCAATTATTGACTTCATAACTTGTACAACATACGACATCAAACTTTAAACCTTTTGCAAGCCACAACAAAGTTTGAGAAGAATGTGGCTCTTTGTCAATTTCATATTTGAACCAAGACATAAATGTTTTGTTATGCTCCATCAACTGCCATTTCTCTGATGGTGTTGGATTTTTATTCTTAACAATGGTCTTGTGTGCTTCCAAGAAAGGGATCACCTCATCTGTGTTGTTCCATATATAAAGATGCGCTTGCAACAATTCTTCGTGATCTTTTGTCACCACATTCACACTTCGGATGCTTTTACTTGTACAAAATCATAGAAAGAACTCAAGAAAAAGAAAATTTTGAGTAGGAAAAAAGAAGAAGAGAAAAGAAGAAAGGCAATACTCTAGAGCTTCATTGTAAAATTTCTTACTGATTATAAGAAAGAGAGAAAGAGAAAACAGAGAAACACTTGCGATTGTTTAGACTTCATTGTATTGTAATCACATCCTCTCTACGAAAGTAATAGTCTGAAGGACTTATAAGCAATATTTGATTTCAATTTTGAAGAGAATTAAAACACTTGTTGAACTCAGTTAAGTTAAGGAAGTCTAGGCAAGGTTGCTTAGTACAAGGAGTGGTGCAAATACTCATCCATTCAAGGGTAACGGGAGGTTATTCACTGACTATGGAGATCAGGAGTGGTGCGAATACTTAGTACAAAAAGTATTTATGCACTTATCTTCTCTCTTGTCTAAACATTTCTCTTATAAAATCTACAGCTATGTTTTTATTTCTATATAAAAAAACGTTCCAAGCTAAACAATTATTAACATAGGAAGTTCTTACAAACTCTATAGTATACATTCTGAATAACACGTCAAAAGTAATTATCTATTATAATCACTCATCAAGTCGAACATCTAGCATTTATAAGAAAAACTTAAAACTTGACAATGTGCTATATTAGAAGGGTTGCAAAAAGAATTTTTCCATTAACACTATTCAAACACCTTCCCTTTCTAGTGTTTTTCAGGTACTTCATTTGGAATAATCTATTATCATTTGTTATAGTAGTTTATCCTAGTGAATTTTTGCTGGAAAAGTGCATTTTTGGCAAGAATGGACGAGAGACAATCATATGAACTGCAGAACGTGATGCTAAGCAGGGAATGAGAATAATTGATGTGTTTTGGATCATGTTTAACTGTGGTTGAGGTTGGAGCATGAGTAAGTCTTGGAATGTACCTGAATCTGTGGTGGATGAGCATAAGAGTGGAAGATAGGTCTACTTGTTGTACCTAGTAAGTCCTAAGACTATTGGCCATGTGATATGGAATAACAACTCCCTTTGGCCTTGTGTGTGAGAAAGGAGGGGTGTTCGAGTATTGAACCCTCTTTGATTGGGAGTAATAGTGTTTTGGCTTGTCCTTGTGTGGCATGAAAATATGTTCCTTAGCCGGTGGGCGGGACTACTCGAGCGGACCTATAGGAAAGGCTACATGGGGCCTATAGAGGAGGCTACAAGTGTCCAAGGTAGAGTACATGAGTGTGACTGATTCTTTTCACTATGGAGTTTATGCTATTATGGATGCTCATGGTGATGTTCATGATGGGGGTATTCATGACATAGGTACTTATGTTGATGATCGTAATGACGATCATGCTTTAAAGGATATTATGTATCGATGAATTGATAGACTATTAGTCTATGTTTGTGATGTTCGTGATGACATTAAGGATCGAGGATCGAGGCTTGAGGAACGATAATCGAAAATGAATTATTTGTTGTTTAGAGGATTAGGAGTCACATTGTTATTACTTCTATGTATGGGGTATTTGATTATGATTGATATAATTAGTATGTATGAATCTTGTTGTATGATTGTTTATCGGTAGCTTACCCCCACACGTGTTTGTGTTTTTGTTTGTGAATGAAACTATCGGTAATGATCATATAATGTGTTATACGTGAGCAGATAATATTGCAGATGTTCCAGAGATATGATAGATTCGTGAGATGATGGAGAAAAGATTTGTTTTTTTTTAAGTTCTTTTAATTGGACTTTTGATATAATATAATTTGGAGTTATTTTTATTTTCTTAGTAATTTTAATTAATTTTAAAAGATGTAATTGGACATTGCTTTTGGAAGTAATACAATTTGATTTAGTTACACATGTTTAATTATTGAGATTTTTGAAAAATACGTTTCCGCGATATAAGAAAGTTTAAAATGATCGGTTTTTGTAAGAACTCATGACACCCCGAAATTGAAGGCATTACATAGAGTGGTGAAGGGGGTTTTAGAATTGTTTTGGGGGATATTGGCAAGATTCAAGTATGGAGGAGTATGCTAAAACAATAGCATAAATGTGAAAAATGATATGTCACTGTTAAAAGAAAGAAATGGGTTGGAAAAGAGAACGAGAAGGAAAATGAGAAAGAAAATAAGTGATGAATGGGGAAGAATGGCTCTATATGCGAGATTGTTCAGATTTCTCCTCTCCTCATTGCTTCCATCACTACTCTTTAGTACTTAACTTGAATCCTTTTCTACTTCCTATCTTTCACCCTAACCACGTTACAATCTTGAAATAAATTCCTAATTGATCTTAAGTTAAGTTTGAGGTTAAGTAGTGGACTCTAGAGGCTTTCCAAGCTTATGCCAAAGCTGAAAACACGATGTGTTGCGATGAGAGGTTACACTAACCCTATACACATGAGAAAAAGAGTGATACACTGCCCTAGTATAGGATTGAGACTAATCTAGATTGAGTTTGGCTTAAAAATTGCTTTGATTGACTGGTTTTTGAAAGCTAAAAGATCTTAGTTTTATTTTTGACAGGTCCAATATTGTTGAAAAGGGCTTTTCTAGTGTTGTGAAGGTTTTTTGGTTGTCATATATTTCTTTCTTTGCCCAAGAGTGCAAACCCTTATGTGTGAGGGAGTGTTAAGTCTCAAATTAGGCTTAGTTTTAGGTTTTAAGAGAACTTATTTTTGGAAATTTTATTGTTTTTGTTTTCAGTTTTTTTTTAGTAATTTTCACTGCTTTGAGTGAAATACTTAGTATTAGTAAAAATGTGTTAAGCAAAGTGTTTTAGAGTAAATTTTAGTTTAGTGAGACTTAAGTCGTGTATATGGTCTAAGTAGTGTTATATTAACTAGTGTAGCTTAACTTTAACTTTCTTGATTTGAATAATTTAAGTTTAAAATGGAATTTTTTAGATGATACAAGATGAGGATTAAAGCACGATGATGTTTAGCAAGACAGCTAAACCACGAATGGAAGGTGCTAAGTCTTTTTGAAAGGTTAACACACTTATCCTAGTTGGCATAAATCAAGACATTTTGGAAAAGTTGAACAGATTCATTGAAGATGCATTAGTTAGTTGGAGAGGTAGAGAAGTTAGTCAAGAGAAGGAGCCTAGTTGGTTGCAACATACTTTGTACCTAGGATTGTCTAAAATAGCCTAGTTTTCTTTGAACTCATGTACTTTTCCTCTTTAAATAGTAGATAGATTAGGAAGAAAAAGAGGGGAGTGGGGGTGCAAAGACATTACATTTGTTTCCATTTACATTGTTTAGCATTTTTTTGAGTTTTGGAATGACTCATTTAATATGAATTGTTAGGCCCTTCTGATAACTCCCTATTTTGCATTCTTTTTCGTGTTTAAAAGCTTTTGCTAGTGTAGTTTTGTTCTTAATTGTCTAGAGTTAGGTTATTTTTAGGTTTTTCTTTGAAATCTTTAGAATTGTGAAATTGGAGTTAAAATTAGGTTTTTAGGAGTATTTTTTTAGTGTTTGTCATAAATAAGAAATTTTGTTAATAATTAGGATATTATATTTTTTAGAGAAAATCTTTTAATAATTTTTCTTTTAACTTTTGAATTGTTGAAATATTTCTTTGATTTTTGGGCTACAGATGCATTGAAAATGGAAAGGAAATTGGGCCGCTATTTTTGGCATCTGATGTTAATGAAAGAAGAATTAGAATGTTGAGAAGGGGCTGAAGGTTGGGTCACTGCAACTGACTCTTTAATGTGAGTAATGCTGATGGTGCTAATGCCACATAATTGGAATTAATTGGACACAAATGGGAATGTTGCTGCCGATTGTAACAAGCAAGTGGGCCATTGGGTTGTTTGACAAGAAATGGATTTGAGGCCTGTTGCTTTAGTGAAACGGTGCGTTCTAGAGGATGCTTGGCAACAGCTGCCTTTGAAGGGGTCTAGAATTCATATTTCATTTGGAGAAAAGCAGTCTTTGATGGGAGGTTCGAGCAGAAGAGCATTTTAAAAAGAAAAGAATTCCTTGGGCTAGGGTTTGTGCGAGAGAGTGAAGAAGAAGAGCAACTTGCTTCAGCTGACCAAAAGAAAGATGACCCTGGACCGAGGAAGAAGCACACGACCCTGTCATGAGCTAACCGGTGAATAAGAGAAGGTGACCAGAGCTGCCACGTCAGATGAAGCACAAAGCGTCACGAGCAAGGTTCCATTTTTTTTCCTTTTCTTTATTTTTGTAACCCTATATAAAAGGATTTGCTACCATGTACACATTTGGACAGAGAGACTTACAGATACACACTTAGATACTTGAGTTTATGTTTTTCTAGACTCGATAGAGCGAACGTGATTTCTAGGGTTTTATCGTATTTTTCGGTAAACTCGAGTTCTTGCGCTCTTGCTCGCTTCTGTTCAGTACATTTTCGGTTGTTCATTGTTCATTGTTCCTTGTTAATAATACTTCCATTCGTGATGTTTTTGTTGATTGTTTGTGTTAATGTGATTTTATTCTTTTCAATGTTTTCATATTCTCGTTTGCTTATGTGAATATTTTGATTTGAAAATTTATTGAACTTGTAAATCTACACTTCTATAATTCCTTTTTGGAGTTAAACGACCCTGAGGTGGGTCTGAATTCACAAGAGGTCTTCTCGAGTTAGATATAGAAGTTCAATAAATAAAAAATTATTTATTTTTCATGTTGCTTTACTTTTTGTCATTTGTTGTTTGTAGATTTGGTTAAAAATGATGAAGTTGAACGAAGTTTGTTTTGATTCGGTAAATCATTTGACTGTTATTCATTTTTTAGTTCTAAATTAGAACTTGAGACGCCGCGGTGGGCATTTTATGAAGGGGATGTCTTCCTGTATAATAACAAATCAATTGATACACCATGTCAAGCAAGTTTGGTTCAGAATTGTGATTTTTATCCATTGATCTTGTTCTTTTTGGTAGTTTAGGTTATATTCTGTTCGTAATGATTAGAGTTAGTCTGATTCTTGAGTTTTTCACCTGATTCTTCGTTAGTTCTAGGTATTTTCTTGTTCAGTTGATTCAATTTCTTTTGTTTTCTACTTTCAGTATTTTAGTTTTGTTTCTTAGTTTCAATTCTGAAATGATGATTATCTTTGTTTTAGTTTAGGATCCGACGTTACTGAAATTCCTTTTTCATTGCTTTTATAATACATAAACTTTTATTTTCAGATTCAAGTCATTCTTTCTCTGAACATAGTTGGTCATAATAAAATTAGTTTAGTTTCTGTTTTAGGTAACAATAGATTCTATATTTTTTCTATCATTTTAGCTTATGTTCTGGTTACTTACTTTCTTCTTTTCTTTTAATAGATTTTGTTTTTATTTTGATTCTTTACTTTTTAAATTTCAATTTAATTTCTTTTCCCCACCTTGTTAGTTAGTAGTTAGTAAATAGCATAAAAGCGAGAATTAACCAAGCACTTTAAACTTAATTTTAGTCGAGTCCGATGATTGATACCTTGGTTGTCCCTATACTACATTAGTAGGGAAACTTAGTTTGTTCTGATTTTAGGCGACAAAAATTAGTTTAACACCTTCTAATGTTTGTTTATACTGATCTAATCAATGTATAAATAAACTCGTATAATGTTTATTGCAAGATTCATGTAATCATTGAATGAACGGACTTATCTAATTAGTATTAATAGACTTATTTAATTTGTGTGTGGAAAATCTTGTCTAATGTATATTACTAGAGTCATCTAATCAATATATGAATGAATAGTCTAATATGTATTGCTAGACTCATCTAATCAATACATAAAAAAAATCGTCTGATATTTTTTGCTTTACTTATCTAATCAATGTAATCATAGATTTGTCTAATAATTTTTGTTATACTTGTCTAATCAATGTATGAAATGACTTGTTTAATATCTTTTATTGTACTCGTCTAATTACTGTAACCACAATCTTGTCTGATGTGTATTCTTCTCTTTAGTATATGGTAAGACTCATCTAATGTGTATTGCTAGACTCTTTTACCCAATACATTGATAGACTCGGCTAATATGTATTGATAGACTTGTTTAATCAGTATATGGACACACTTGTATAACATGTATAGCTAGACTCGTATTATTAGTGTATATTCAGATTTGTGTAATATGTATTGCAAGACTCGTCTAGTAAGTACGTGGACAAACTCATCTAATATGTATTATATAGACTCATCTAATTTGTGTATAAACATATTTGTCTAAGACTTATAATCAGTGTATAAACATACACATCTAGTGTGTGTTGCTATACTTCTTTAATTAGTGTATGGACAAAGTCATCTAATATTGTATGTGCAGACTCATTTAATGTGTATTGTAAGACTCGTTTAATTAATGAATGGACAAACTTGTTCAATGTTTATTAATAAAGTCATATAATATGCGTATAGGCAGACTTGTGCAATGTGTGTTATCAGACTTGTCTTATCAGTGTATGGATATACTTGTCTATTGTTTGTTGCTAGACTTGTCTAATTTATATATAAATAAACTCGTTTAATGACTATTCCTAGAATCGTCTAATCAATGTGCGAAATGATTAATCTAATATTTCTTTCTATACTTGTCTAGTGATTGTATGGTCAAACTCATATAATGTATATTGTTAAACTTGTCTACTACAGTGCCTCGACAAATGCATTCAATATTTTTAGTTATACTTGTCTAAATAGTGTATTATTAAACTCATTTAATCAAATATTAAATGACTCCTCTAATGTGTTTTGTTATATTAATCTAATTAATGTATGAACATACTCGTTTATTATGTATTGCCAAGACTTATCTAATGGTTATACTTGTATAATCAATGTATATACAAATTCGTCTAATGTGTATATTGCTTGACTCATATTTTTTTTTTTTTTTTGCTATATTTGTCTAGTGTGTGTTGTTAGACTCGTCTAATCAATATACATCTAATATAAGTTTTTAGACTTAACTAATGATAATATAAATATATTAATGATATATTTTAAAACAAGTCTTACTAAAAACATTAAACTCTATATTTTGAAGTTCAAAATAATAAAGAAAGAATTCAAAGAATATAAAGTAAAATTTATAATATTAAGAAATGTGTTTTATTTTTACAAATATATAACTTAAAACTTTGAATTAACTATTAAGTACCATATTTTAATTTATTCGATTACAAATATAATTATTTAAAACTCTATACAAAATTATATATATATATATATATATATATATATATATATATATATATATATATAATATCAGTGTTAATTTTTTATTATATAATATCATTTTATTTTTTACATATTGAAATTATGAAAAATATTCAACAAAATAAGAATATTTATGTTATAATTTAATATAAAAAACATGAATGTAATTTATTGTTGGCAATTTTTTTTAATACAATATGACATCATAAATAATTTGTATTATCAATAAATATATATTATTTTTGAAATAATATTATTTTAAGAAATAAATAAAATTAAAATATATTTTTTTAATTTTTTTAAAATGACAAAGTAATTAGGAAAAATAAGAAAAGTAATATAAAAAAATGAATACATAATGATTTCTAGTATTTATGGTTAGAATGATGAATCAATACAAGTATAATATATATTTATAAACTCATACACTAATAAGATAAATACATTATTAATATATTTTAAGATAATTAGTTTATTAGATATTTATACATAGATGTTGAATCATCATTTTTTTTAAATTTCTAGGTCAATTATCAATTTCTTCTTATGTCATTATATTTGTGATAAAATTAGATAAGACAAAAATTATAAAATGAAAACTCATTATAAAATCTTCTTTTTGTAAGAAATTGTTTATACAGATATAAATTCTTTTTTATATTGGGGCTACAGTAGACAGAGGTTGGAGTGAGAAAGATGAAAGAGAAAGGGTTAAGAGAAATGAGAAATATAAGTAAGAGTTTGGGAGTTTCTTGTTTATTTTTTATTTTTAGGTTTTGAGAATGAAAATTATTTAAAAACTGTTGACTTTAAAACTTAGAATCCATAATATATGAGGGTATATTTATCTACTATTAGACATTGTTAAAATATATATAAATATATATATATATATATATATATATATATATAT
>NW_014542925.1:1456000-1461895 GCF_000741045.1 Vigna radiata var. radiata | reverse complement strand
ATATATATATATATATATATATATATATATATATATATATATATATATATATATATATATATATATATATATATATATATATATATATAACAGAGAAAAATATAAATATAAGAAATTAACATTCTCAAATACCTAACCAATCATTTCACATGCCTATATCAATTCCTCTATTGTTTTAAAATCTTCAACAACTCTTAATTTGTGTATACAGAGACAATTAAAGTATTAATTTATTAATAAAATATAATTAAAATTACTCAAATAATTCATGAACACGTAATAAATAAACTGTTTTGCCCCAGTTTTCAATTGAGATATTAAAAGATGGAAAAAGTCTCTTTAACAATTCTTTCTTTGACAATTTTTTGACAACGCATATGTGACAGTTTGTGATTGGTCCGTTTCAAATATTTGTTTTAAAATAAATTCAAACAAACTAATAAAACAGTAATACGTGTCCTGTTATAAAAAGTTCTTAAAAAAGAGTTATTAAAATATCATTGTCCTTTATTACTAGTAGTAGGTAGCAAAGTTTTTGCATAAAAAACAACACTTCAGTCTCATGCATAATCAAGTTGAGATACAGAAAGATAACAAACAATTAGGTACAATATATCAACCATAAACAAAGTAACAAATATAATTTTATACTCATTGCTTTAAATTTTGGATAGCCCAGTCTAATGACTGTAGCAGCAAAAAGCCTTATTTCCGATTTTTTGGCTATTGTGATCATACTGGAAGAGGTGGGATACTCTGCTCATGCCTGAAGACATTTTGAGGATCAACTTTGGTCTTAATCTTTACCAACCTGTCGTAATTGTTCTTGAAATACCTGTAACCCCAAACACTTGCCTCTATGTAGCTTGTGCTATTCTTTGTGTTTACTCCCAAATCAAGATCCCTGTAATTCACATATTGTCCCCTTGGAAAGCTAGATACATAAGGAGCCATGTAGTTGTGAACGTTCCTAATCCAATCTATGTGCTTTGCAACATTCTTGTCACCATCTTGCCAAAAAGACAAATACAGACTTATGAACCTTGTTCCATTTCTGTAAGGAAATGGGGTGTCAGATTCTGAAAACTGCTCCATCCTTCCACCATATGGGCTCCATAAAATCAAAGGGTTGTCTTCTGCAAGTACCCTTTTCCACAATCCTTCCAGTCCAGTTTCTGGTATCGGTTCTCTCACAAAATCTGATTTTCCCTTGAAGGAGGTCTTCATCAGTGACTTTCCTAGCAGAACTTGAGGATTCGTGCCACTTGGAAAGCCTGCAAAATAGAGCACGGACTTGATCCAGCTAGTTTCCAAGCAATCCTTTCTTGTCAAACCCAACTCGGGGAAGCTTTTCTTCATGATTCCAAGGAGTGATTTGGCCTCACCAAGGAAGAGAGCATTGTACGAAGTTGTAACAGTTCTCTGTGTTCTTTGAATGACGATTCTGATGAAGAGATTGTCATCAACATAGGGTGCCACTTCCTGCCATATTTGAAGAAGCTTGGTTGCACCTTGCTCAAGGGTCTTGTTAACTGTAAAAACTGTCACAGTTGAGGGCACAGGAACCAGCTTAATCTTCCACCAAAGAAGAATACCAAAGCTTCCACCTCCACCACCTCTTATAGCCCAAAATAAATCTTCCCCCATGGCTTCCCTGTCAAGAATTCTACCTTCGGCATCAACAATTTTAGCATCTAAGACATTATCCGCCGCTAAGCCATATTTTCTCACCATGGTTCCATATGCTCCTCCTGTAATGTGCCCACCAAGTCCTAAGCTTGTGCAAACCCCTGCAGGGAAGCCATGAACTGAACTCTTCTCATATATTCTGTAGTACAGTTCACCATTTGTGGCACCAGCCTGAACCCAAGCAGTGTTGCTTTTGATATCAACCTTGATTTCACGGAGCTTGATCAAGTCAATGACTATGAAGAGGCTTTCAGTTTGGGAAACGTACGAGACTCCTTCGTAGTCATGGCCACCACTTAGCACTGTAAAATAAATCCCAAGTTTCTTGGAGCAAATCACTGCTGCTTGAACATGGGAATCGCTGGTGGGTGTGAATATAAACTTAGGCTTTGGTGCTGAAGGTTCCAAAAGCCTTTTATTCTGCCCAGAGGAGTCAAGAACACTGCTGAATGAAGGATTGTTTGGAGTGTAGATTAACGAGTTAAATGGAAATGTTCTGTCAGAATTTAAGTTGAGACATTTGACAAAAGTTTCTTCATGTGTTGCTGAAGTTGCCAATGAAAGAGATAATAGGATAACTACAAGTGGCAAGTGTGAGATTGGTGACAACATGGTTTTTTTGTTCAGGTTGGAGACTCTTTGTTTTTGTGCTATGGAGGGTGTCACCAATGTTCTATATATATTTCAGCTATTGTGCCAGAATGCTGTAGCATTATGATGTTTGAGGTAAGACATGCGTCAGGCTGACAAAGAAAAGCATAAACATTTGTTTGCAGTGAATGTTCTAGTTTTAATCATGATTTTTATTTGTTTAACAATGTTTTTTAATAATGATAGAGTTGAACAAAAACTTCAATGCTTTAACATTTTTTATTTAAAGAAATTTCAAATAAGAAATGCCCTTTATAATGCAATCCTAGTTTTATTATATTAAGATACAATATAGCATTGATTATGTTGAGAACTTTCCTATAGCTTATAATATGACATTGACTTTCTCGTTTCGTCTCAAAAGAAAATGTGGTATTACTATTAAACTTTAGTAATGTACAAGCCAATGCATTATTTCACGGGTTTCTTGATTTTATTTTGAACGATAATAATAATTAGACAATATTTTTTACAATATGTAAATATTATTTAGGTGTTATTGTGTAATTGAGAGACCATATATTTTTCCTTTTCGCAGCATTATGCTGTCTTGCACCAAATAAAACAAATTCTGTATAATTTTATATTATCAGAAAACCTGGAATCCGTTTGGTGGCCTTGGGGTGGTAATGATTCTTAGGAAAGAAAAAGAAGATAAAGAAATTGGAAACATTCAGTGGAAAAGAAAAAAAAAAATAATAAATAATAGCATGCTTCAAAACTGATGCTCTAAGAGCAACAAAACTAATCATATTATGATTGATAAATGCTTCAAAATTAAATTGTTCAAGGTCTTTCCTCTGATAACCTTTTTTTCCTTATTCGTATGGAAAACGATAATTTAAAATCAATTTTTGACACCATTTTGACACTGCATACGTATCAAAATGTAGTGGGACGATTTCAAATTAAAAAAAGCTGAGATAAAGACATATTTAAAAAAGAAAAACCAAAGTTTCTCTTTTAATTTGAAATCGTCCAACTATGTTTTGATACGTGTACAGTGTCAAAATGGTATAAAAAAATTGATATTAAAATATGATTTTCCTATTCGTATATTTTTACAAAACAAAGGAAATTATCTTCCGAACAGTGCTTCAACAACACAAAATTGCTTTGAGCTTTTATATGCATGTTGATTTATGGGGAGCCTTTTCGTTTACAAATTGTTCTTGGCTCTTGTTGATGACTATATCATACTCACATGGATTCATTTAATTAAAATTTAAAATGGAAGGCATGAATTTTATTTTACTTACTTAAAATCATTTTGATTGCACACTAAAAGTATTTAGATTTAATAATGGAAGAGTTCTTCCCCACTAATTTTTACAATACTATAAAGGTATTGTTCATGAATCCACTTGTGTGGAAACACATCAACAGAATGGAATTTTTTGGAAAAAAGCATCACCATCATTTCTAAATGTATTTTTCAATTCAAAATTCCTAATATTTTTCTGATCTTTTGTTATGAAGTATGTTATGCATCTCATCAATAGATTCCTACACCTTTTCTGAAATTAAAATATCTATGAAATGGTTTTTAATTTGAAACTTGACCTTTCCTTTCTAAAAGTCTTTGTCCTTTTTTTTTTCTTCGAGCCTTGGAAGAACAAAATTAGCTCGTTCAACCTCAAAATTCATTTTTCTTGGCTACAAAACAAGTAGAAAAGCATAATTAATAATAGGATAAATTATTGATCCTAATTAAAATTAAAAAATAAAGTTTGATCAATAATGTTAGATAACTTTTTGCTTCTTCTTTTTCAATAAGACGTTATAACTTTACGGAAAATTATTATTTGACGTTTACATCTACTTTACAGTATCTTTTAATAATAAAATATTATATTTAAATAATATAATAAATTTTTACAATAAAATAATATATTATGATCGTTGTCAAAATATCAGGGTCAATAAATAAAAATGGAATGATAAATATCATGGTCACTATAAATAAAAGTTGAATGATAAATATCATGGTCACTTTAAATAAAAGTAGAATGATAAAGCATTCTTCCCATTAAAGCAGAAAATGAAGTTCACTAAGCCAAAGTGAGTTCAGCACGAAATACCCACACACATGTAATATATATTTATATATATATATATATATATATATATATATATATATATATATATATATATATATATATATATATATGTTTTCCTATCATTTTTTCACAAAACCCAACATTGTAAAGAAATAAAATTCAAAATAAAATAGTTATGTGTTCTCACTTCTCCTTATAATTGGACAAATTCCAAAGCATCTCAATAATACCATAATGAATAAGTATATACAAGAATCAACATATTTTATATATAACGTGTGAATTATACTATGTTGTTGAAAATTCTATATTAATTATAATTAAAACCAATTTATTTTATGGATAATGATATTTAGACAACATTTTTTTTACAACATTTGAACATTTTGATTACGTGTCAATTTATGATTGGTCAAAAATTACTCCACATTCAATAATAATAATCATAAACATAATTGTGGAGTAATTTTTGACCAATCACATATTGACACGTAATCAATGTTCAAATATTGTCAAAAAAATGTTGTCTAAATATCATTATCCTTATTTTATATAAATAAATAGCAATCCTTATCAAATAAGTAAGTTTTCTAAAAATAATTAAATTTGAACTCGTTTTGTAGTATTATATGAGAACTTATCCTAATCAAGTTTAAGAAATTTATTGTATCACTCCATGTCGAACTGTTATCACATTTGTTAATATTAAATACCCTTCCATGTACACAAGTGAAACGGAATCATAAGGGATCATTTATAAGATTTTTCTAAGCTCTAATAAGCTAGGATCACACAAATTGGAGTTCCTTCACTAAAATATAATGCTTTAATCAGATTTTCGTAAACCAGTGTCCGCCCTTTTATGCACCAGAGTATCCTACGGTTGAAAATTTTCAAAACTTTATATTAAATAATTTGTTATCTTTCCTAAATAAAATATTTAAAAATTAAAATTAATGAATCACCCCACAAATACACTAGTGCAGCGAGGGGCTTTTACCGCGGTTATTTTTCACTACACGTCGCGGTTTACGAACCGCGGCATATTCAGCCGTGGTAGTAAGTCGGAGACTTTAGGCCGCGGTTATAACCGCGGTATATAAGTTGCGGAATATGCCGCAGTTGTCCAAGGAACCGCTACCTAAACCCATTTTTTTTAGAAAAAAATAAAATTGTCTAGTATATGCCGCGGTTCAACCGCGGCAAAAGACGTCAGTATATGTCGTGATTAGTGTTAGAACTGCGGCCATATGTCTTTTTTAAATAAATAAAAAATAAAAAAACGAGCACTATATGTCGCGGTTGTGGTCACAACCACGGCATATTCCCCTGCAGTTTTTTAAAATTGCAGGTCTGTTTTTGTNATATCCANTANCANAAAAANANANCTGCATATAAAAACATGTACACAAATTCAATTTCAACATAACAAACACATGTTCAATTGTATTTCAACATCAAATAAAGTACAAAGTCTAATAAAATACAATCTAAT
>NW_014542925.1:1454048-1455728 GCF_000741045.1 Vigna radiata var. radiata | reverse complement strand
GGGAGGAGGCCTGTGCAATGAACAGAACCACAAAGCAGTGTTGTCTTGCATAGACATAACAAGAAGTTGCCAATGGTGCCTGAAATTCATAATAACATAACTATTAAATATTAAAATCACATATGGAACTTTATTATGNTAACAAAGTTCACTTACCCGGATATATAAGGCAAAAAGTATATTTTTCTTGTCTCTTGCAAAACTTCTTATCAGATTCATGTTGATCTGCTCAAAATCATTTGATTCATGAATTGATTGGGGATCAATGAATCCATAATCATCAGAACGCCCCAACTTGTTACTGACCCCAGACATATACCTGAAATCAAAAATTAACTTTGATATAAGGATACTTGATATATAAATCAATTTTATATATAAATAATTGCTCATAGACTTACATGATCCATAGCTGAATAATTGTAATATTCAACTCTTGTGTTCCCGATGCAATATATAAATAATTGCTCATAGACTTACATGATCCATAGCTGAATAATTGTAATATTCAACTCTTGTGTTCCCGACGCAAGCTGATGGACATCTTGGCTATGAAGGTATATTGGGACCTCAGAGTCTGTCCCAAATACATTAGCATCATACTCAACCTCCAAAGGCTTATCATCAAGGATGTCAGCAAGTAGATGCAATGAAGCAAGAGGGTCATCCTCAGATAGAGGAATCTTCTCCTGTGCCTGTGTCTGTTGTTACATGAAAAAATAAGATAAGTTTTGACATCTAAAACCTTTAAAATTGAGAAGTGTAAAGAAAAATTTCATACCGAGGGGTCAGAAACTGGTTTAACCAAAAATTTAGGCCAACTGATAAACGACTTAAATGCTTGTTCCACAGTGAAAGTCTCTTCCGTGGACAGAGGAACCGGGGCATCTGGTATGATCATTTCATCCACTGAGACCTTCACCTCATCCTCTAATAGTTGCATACCATGACATACAGTCGCTGACCTAAACTCTGTTCCACGAGCTACCAGCACCATCTCAGTATCCTCTAAAATGTATAGCAGACATGGACTACCATCGTCCATGTCATCCTCTGGGATGGCTGCTGCAGAACAAATTCCTTTCCCGCTTCTCCTTGTCAGAGTAAATGTTAGATTATACAAAAGATAGAAATAATTGCACATAAATGTTTATTAAGTTTACCTGTGGGAGGGGGAGGGATAACATGTTCCTGTATAGGAGATGGCACCAGGCGCATGCTCTGAAACTGCTGCTGGAACATGACTTGGAATTCAGCCCTCACCTCGGCCCTGATCTCCTCTCTAAGGTCTTCTCGGACCTTTTTTGTGATCTCTTCTGTCATCCTTTGTGTATCGCTGTATGAATATGAAGGCTGACGAGAAGAGCTCCCAAAATAATCTTTAATTCCTACTCCAGAACCTGGAGCACGTACACGTCCAGGGTGCTCAGGTCATCCAATCGCAACAGCAAGAATATCCTGGCGACCCTCTGGAGTGAATTGGCCTTGGGAGCTCTGCTTAACCAAGGCGTCCTGTAACATTACAAAACACCATTATTCTTTAAATAGTTTAATGTAGTATGTATAATGACAATACTTATTATTTTAGGAACAGTGATAACTTACAATTCTTTCAGAAATTTCTCGTGCAGTGTCGGAAAAGTAGGTGCCCGATGGTCGCATATGAGCCAACTTCCATTT
>NW_014542925.1:1449994-1451403 GCF_000741045.1 Vigna radiata var. radiata | reverse complement strand
CACAACTTGATTTCTCTAACCAAATGAACAAGTAAATGTACCATGATGTCAAAAAAAGATGGAGGGAAGAACATCTCTAGTTGACACAAGATGATAACAATCTCGCCTTGAAGTCCATCTAACTTTGTAGGATCGATGACTTTACTACATATTGACGAGAACACAACCTGTTTATGGTGTGCCTAATATTTTTGGGCAAAATTCCACGAATAGCCACCGGTAACAACTGTTGCATTAAAACGTGACAATCGTGAGACTTCATGCCTACAAGCTTTAAGTCCTGCATCGACACTAAACTCTTCATATTTGAAGAGTATCCTTGTGGTACTTTGATACTCTTTAAACAAAGGCAAAAACTTATCTTCTCTTGTCTAGACATTGTGTAACATGTAGGGGGCAAATAAGTACGTTTACCAATCTCCTTGGGTGACCACTCTTCTCGGATATTCATGTAAACCAAATCCAAACGAGCATTCACTCCATCTTTTGTCTTTCCCTGAATGTTGAGTAGTGTACCGATCAAGCTATCACACACATTCTTCTCTACATGCATCACATCTATGCAATGTCTAACATCTAACTTTGACCAGTATCAAAGTTCAAAGAATATTGATTTCTTCTTCCAAGGGGTCGTTACAGATGACTTCTTGGATGTTTTCCCAAATACATGATGTATTTTATTAACTTTTTCAAGGATTTGAAGGCCAGTAAGTGGATTTGGTGCTTCGTCCCTCTCTTGATATCCATTGAATGCTTTTTTTAACCTTCGATATGGATGATTACGTTTTAGAAATCTCCGATGACGCAGATACACCGTCTTTCTTCTGTGTTTCAATTAATGAGCTGTAGTGTTTTCTTCACAAATAGGACATGCTTTATGACCCTTGACATTGTATCCTGACAAATCACCATAAGCTGGAAATTCATTAATGGTGCAAAATAACATTGAACGCATCACAAAAGTTTCAGAAGCGAATGCATCAAATATTTCAACCCTATCAACCCACAAAAACTTCAAGTCTTCAACTAGTGGGCTTATATAAACATCTATGTCATTTCAAGGCTGCTTTGGACCAACATCATGTACTTCCTCTTCATGCACAATGCAGGAGATAAGTTGTAAATTATCAATATAACTGGCCAACAACTATGATTGGTACTTGATAACGGTTGATTTAACGTGTTTGTGTGTGTATATCTTGAGAACAAATCAACTCCTTCATAGATTTTACCTTGTTTTATCCTCAAGTTTAGTGTGTTTTCTAGTTTTCTTGTGTTTATTTAGTATATGCTTGTTTTTACCTCTAATATTTATGTTTGAGTGTGTGAAATAAAGGAATAGGAAGCAATTCTAGTGGAGGAAAACAAGCAAGAACTCAAGAGAACATGTTTTGGGACAATAAAAGATC
>NW_014542925.1:1351991-1449284 GCF_000741045.1 Vigna radiata var. radiata | reverse complement strand
TGATCACCCATGGCATGAATTGTGGTTCTTGAAGTATTGAGAAATATGATTGAACCTAGAATTGAAATTGAATACTTATTGGATGGAATTGAGATGTTTGTGAATGCATGAGAATGAAATGGATGAATTGTAGTCTTGACTTATTGTAAATACACTATGTTAAATTCCTTGCACACCAACTGTTTGATAAAATACCAAAAAGAGTTTCTTGTGTTGTTTTTATGCACTTTGTTGTCTAATTGAGTTATAAAAGGAAGAATTGTCATGTGTTGTATAAGTCCCTTGGGAGAGAACGATATTTATCACTTGCTACGCTGCGACCAATGCATTTGCCGTTGGTTTCGCAGCCAACAAGTTTTTGGCGCCGTTGCCGGGGACTTGTGTTCCAACACAAGGCAATTTGGGCATTTATGGCTCTTTTAGACTTTGTTGTTTGTTGTGTCTTTGAATGTTGTTTTGTCTGGAGTTGGCTTTAGTTTCTAAGACTTTCCATTAATTTATTTTGTACTTAATGCCTGTCTCGGGGTACGCCTCAGAGCTTGATGCAATTGTTGAAATGCTTAGGGATAAGGTTTCAGTAGCGGAACTAACTAAATCAAACCAGATGTGAAAATCACCAAGGATGGGGTTGTGTGTTTGGATTCACTGTTTTGGAACTTAAAGCAAGTTTTGATGGGCTTCTTACGCCAAGGGATTGGGTGAGGGTTTGTCATACTTAGGAAGACACAATAAGAGGGATCTGAGTGTTCTAACTTTAGAAAACAGGGAAAGTGGAATTATTTGCCAATTGTATGTCTGTTTTGTTTGTGTTTCTTTTATGCAGTTTGCCTTCAGATGTTTATACTTTCCACTGGTTTGGTTTGTGCTTAAATCTTGTTTCGGGGTACGCCTTAGAGCATGATCTAGTTGTTGGGATGCCTAGGGGTGGGGTTTCAACAGCCGAACTAGCTAAATCAACTCAGATATTACTAGTCACCCGAGTGACGCCGACGTGATTGTGTATTTGGACCTCACTGTTCTGGTTCTTAATGCAAGTTTTGATACATGCTTATGCCAAGGGATTGGGTGAGGTGTGTCAAACTTAGATAGGCGCAACAAGAGGGATCTGAGTGTTTTTACATTAGAGAACCGGGAAAGTAATATTCATCACCCTAGGAGAGTACTAAGTGATCTTGCAACAAGAGGGATCTGAGTGAGGTTATTAAAGAAAATCCATTTCAATCATTCTGCATATTAGAATTGTTGTTTGGTTGGTGTGCTCATGTTATGCAAGCTTTGTTTCTTCTTTTCCTTGTCTCTTTGTTTGTGTTTTTCATTTTTCTATTTCACTTCTCTTTATGTTACTTTTGTTTTTATCTTTATGACTTTTAATTTTCAATTCTCAAAACTTGGTTTCTATTAAAATTGGACTAACGTGTTTGTTTGAGTTTCTTGGTGTTCTTGCAATTAATAGGTATGAAAGTGGATGAAGAAAAATATGCAAGGAGTTGTGGAATTTGAGTAATAAGTTGGTCCACCAAAAAGAGAGTTTGTTTTTTCTTTCCCTTTCTATTTTCTTTTCTTGTTTATTGATAATAAGTGTGACTTGGCTGGTTTGACAAATATGATGCATTGGTTATGTGACTTTGAGTAAGTTTTGCATGAATTTGAGGAAAACCATTCGTGTTTGCTTATAAATTGGTTTTGGAATACCTTGAGAATGTGTTGTGATTTGGTGAAAACTTATGCTTGTGGTTGTTCTCATGTAGGTATATTGAGAATGTTGTTATTGTTTTTGTTGTGGTTAATGATTGTGGCATGATGTATGACAACCATTGGAAACCAAAGAACTTAACCGGGTGAGATTTTGTGCCTCAGAGTTTTTATCTATGAGTGCTACCTCTTTTGGTTACAATTAACTTTGCTTGAGTTTCATTGCTAGTTATTATTCATTTGCATGCTTACATTGAAACAAGGTCCTCTTTCTTTCCCTCTGTGCATCATATACCCAGATTAGCCAATTGCGTTTCAAAGATTAGAACTCTTGTGCAAACTTTTCAGCATTCAAAGAAACTTACCTTCACTTTTGAAACCTTAAGCGTTGTTGAATATAATTGACATTCTCACCTTGATGGGAAAGTAAGGTTTACATGGTCAGTAGTATGATTCAAGTGTGGGGGAAGTTATTATTAAAAAGGGAGCATGAGTAACAATGGTGAATTGGTGTTGGTTGATGAGATGCATTCTTGTATATATGTCATCTATAAAAGAAAAAGAAAAAGAAAAAGAAAATAGAAAAAGAAAAAAAAATATGAATAAGGTGACTGCAAGTGGGTGTTTGATTGTTCAAGTTTTCAGACAAAAGAGAGTATAATGATAAAACTGTAAAAATGATGTGATTGCTCTCTTTGCTCCTTCACATTACCTTGATACACCAATTTCCTTCTTTGCCTTGTTAGACCATCAAATAAAGCCCTTGTTGTGTTTGTATGCTTTGATAATTCTTGGCTCCTTAAATGAAAAGCTAAGTCAAATTTTGTGCTGTTGAGGTAGATGAGAGAATGACACACCCTTATACACTAGTGTGCTTGAGTGAAAACACTTTTTCTAGTGAGNATTGGTTCCTTTGGTTGATCAATGAAAACATCGTTGCCATGATTGTTAATCTCTCATAAAGCATGTACATTCATTCTTGTAATATTTGCATTGTGAGCACCATAGCTAAGGATTTACAACGTTACATATATTCTCTTTGGATTGGTATTGAAAGAAGAACATTAATGAATGTTATCTAATTTGATTGTGTGAATTTGCTTCCTAGTTATTTGACTTTTGTTGAGTAAATGTTTTTCTTAGCCTAGTTACCTCTTGCTTGAGGACAAGCAAGGTTTTAAGTGTGGGGGAGTGATAACGGTTGATTTAACGTGTTTGTGTGTGTATATTTTGAGAACAAATCAACTCCTTCATAGCTTTTACCTTGTTTTATCCTCACGTTTAATGTGTTTTCTAGTTTTCTTGTGTTTATTTAGTATATGCTTGTTTTTACCTCTAATCTCTGTTTGAGTGTGTGAAATAAAGGAATAGGAAGCAATTCTAGTGGAGGAAAACAAGCAAGAACTCAAGAGAACATGTTTTGGGACAATAAAAGATCAATTTGAAGCAAATACCCATGTTGGACACCTTTGGAATCGCACAAGAGCCTTAATTTTAGAATGCTGTCAAAACCGCCCGAGCTGGGCGCCAGAGTTGCAGAGAAAACCAAGCTGGGCGCCAGAATTCCAAGCTGGGCACCAGAATTCCAAGCTGGGCGCCAAAGTTGTAGAGAGATTCCAGGCTGGACGCTAGAGAATGGGGCTGGGCGCCAGAAAGTGGCACTGGGCGCGCAAACTTGCTGTAACTCACTTCTGATGCAGTGAAAAGTCGCGTTGGGCGCCAGGAATCCGAGCTGGGCGCGAATTTTCGCTGATATGTCAAAATGGGTTATTTAAACATGGGTCTCGCGGTTTTTGGTAGACTTCTCCTCCTACACTTCATTCTTCACCTAGAGAGATTGGGAGAGGCCCTTGGAGGCTATTTGGGGTGTTGGGAAGCTCTCCCACTCCTCCTTGGGTCTTCAAGCTTCATCAATGGTGATTTTGCCCCTTTTGGGTTGAGGAAGAAGATGGGTCACAAATTGGAGATGGAGATGCGAAGGGGAGGCGCAAATGGAGCATGGAGCAGCTGCCAAAGAACCTTGGGAAAGGCTTTGCATCTTCTCTTTGGTTCCAATTTCTTCCCTATCTCTTCAATTTGTAGAACCCTAAGTTCTCCTCCACGGAGGGCTTTTCCTATTTGTTGAGATTAGTTGTAAAACATGGANTTCTTATGTATTTTGTGATGCTAATGATATATGCTTTTCCAATTCATGTTAGTATTTGATTTTTATGCTTAATGCTTGTTGTGGCTTGATCACCCATGGCATGAATTGTGGTTCTTGAAGTATTGAGAAATATGATTGAACCTATAATTGAAATTGAATACTTATTGGATGGAATTGAGATGTTTGTGAATGCATGAGAATGAAATGGATGAACTCTAGTATTGACAAATTGTAAATACACTATGTTAAATTCCTTGCANACCAACTGTTTGATAAAATACCAAAAAGAGTTTCTTGTGTTGTTTTTGTGCATTTTGTTGTCTAATTGAGTTATAAAAGGTAGAATTGTCATGTGTTGCACAAGTCCCTTGGGAGAGAACGATATTTATCACTTGCTACGCTGCGACCGGTGCACTTGCCTTTGGTTTTGTAGCCAACAGTACTCAGATAACCAAATGGGTTCATTCCATCAGTGGCTAAACCAAGCCTAAGATTTCTACACTCTTTACCAAATTGGGGAAATTGTTGATCAATATATTTCCATTTCTTTGAATCAGCTGGATGACGAAGCAACCCATCAGTTTTTCTCTTATCTACATGCCATCTAAGGTTCTTAGCATCTTTAGGATTCACAAACAAACGCTTAAGTCTGGGCACTATTGGAAGGTACCATACTACTTTCAAAGCAGATCCATTTTTTCTATCTGACCATTATCTTCACTATTGTTTTTTGACTTGTATCGTGATAAGCCACATTTTGGACACTTTGTCAAAAATTCAAACTCTTTCCTATAAAAAATGCAGTCATTGGGACAAACATGTATCCTTTTATACTCCATACCCATTGGACAAACAATTTTCTTCGCATCATAATTACGAGTGGGTAGTGTATTTCCATCTGGCAACATTTCATTCAACAATGTCAACAATTCTGTAAAACTGTTATCAGTCCATCCATTGCTCGCCTTCAAATTCATGAGCCTTAACACAGCTGACAAACGTGTGAACTTAGTTGAACCGACATATAAAGGTGTTTCCGCATCAGTCGACATCGTCTCATACACATGAGCTTTGACAAAATTTTTTGCGCCAACATCGCAGATCATACCCTCTAATTTGTCTTCATCTGGTAGATATTCTTCCATGGTGGAATCAATAACATTTTCAGTTTGGGAGTCAGTCGGAAAGTGCATTTCTTCGCTGTGCCATATCCATGTTGTGTAGCATCTTAGGAAACCATCACATATAAGATGTTCTCTAATTTGGTTTGCGTTCAACTTTCTCCCATTCAAACAGTTCACACAAGGACATCTAAACTTCACTTCATCATCACTTGTACCCTCATTACGTTGTGCAAATTGTATAAATTTCTCTACCCTCTCTCATACTCAACACTAATGCGTGGTAAATTCATCCAATTTCGATCCATTCCTAAATATTACAAAATTACAGTAATACAATTTTCTATATAAAATTATCAATTCAATCATACAATCAATTCAGTCATACAATAATACAATTAATAAGTATTCAAATGATCAATTCAAACATTTAATCACAGATAATTACATATATTCAACATACAAAAAATTAAAAATTTACAAAAGAAAGTTTAATAAACACAATAATAGGAACCTGAGAGCGTGAAAAAAGAGCCAACAATAAAAAAGATATGACTACCCGAATTTTGAAATGCAGCAATATCACAATACCTACACAAAGAAAAAATATAAAACAATATTCTTTTAGATTAAATAAATAATATATCAAAATGACTGTATTTTGAAAATATTAACTAAAAGACAATATAAAAAGGTCCAACGAAAAATTCAAGTTCATTAATTAAGCTCTCTTCCATAGTTAAGTTGCGAAATTTAGCAAAAGAAAAATCTTATGACTAGTGTGACAAATAAGTATAATCTATTGTACATGAAGTAAAGGAATTAATACACCTTGAATAAAAAAAAACGAGTTAATTAATTTTGTTCAACAGCTTCTTTGCCCACCAAGATGGTGGGATGCAATATTTGGTGTCTGAACAAAAATATTTAAAGTAGAATATTTTTCCAATATATCACTAGCAAAACATGTTGCAGGAAATTTACTGTGAGTTAAATTATATTAGAGATAACTAAAATAAATAATATTAATGTTAATTAGGAATAATATTAGATTATTTTTATTATTTTGTTTTCTTAATCAAATGATCTCAAAAAGTTCATTTCCACTTTATTTTTTTCTTAATTTCTCTTCGACTAAAAACTATATTTCTCTTCCTTTTCTTCACTTATTTTCTCTACAAAATATAACAATATAAGGGAGGATTGTGACAGCACAAAGGTTTTATTCAAAATAGAAACTACTATTATTTTTGTAAACTCATCAGTACAATGTTTAAAAAATGAGGCCCGGTGCTCGTGCTTTAGTGGGTTTAGTTCACTTTTTGTGAGGAAGTGAAATTGGGTTCAATTATGGGATGAATTGCAGACAAATATAATCTACAAATGATAAAGATATCTAGACAACATTTTTTTATAATATTTAAACATTAGTTACGTGTCAATCTATGATTAATTAAAAATTAATCTACAATCAATAATAATAATCATAAACACTAATGTGAAATAATTTTTAACAAATACACATAATCAAGGTTTAAATATTGTAAAAAAAAACTATTTAAATATCATTATCCATCTACAAAATAAGAAAGAAGAGGGGCAGATCGTGTAATTATTTGGGCCCACCCTTCAGGGTGAGATTCTCAATAAATAGATGTTATGACTATCATCGCTGTACCAACGTTTTATTCCCTCACCTTCTCAGACTTCAAATTTTCAGAACAAGGTATAAAAATAAAATAAATACATACGTATTTTTAATAATGACTATAAGTATTTTAAGTATGTTATGATTATAAGTATTTTTTTATTAAAAAAATTAAAAAGAAGAAGAGGGATAGAAATAGAGCAACTAGTCTGAGACAACAACAATAATCTGACACCACGTCAGCAACTCTTGTTTTTATTCCTTGGATAGTAGTTTTGTTCGGTATGTACCAAACAAATTAAATATAGTTGTATTTAATATGTATTTTAAACTTTAATAAAATTATTTACAATATACTATATGGCTAAAATTGGGAAGATAAAAGTTTTTCTTTAATAAGAAATGTTATGTTTGACAGGTTTGATCGTTTGAATATCCTATTCAAGGAGCATTCAGCAAGATGGTTGTTGGCAAGAGGAGTCCAAAACCTCTCTGCCTCTCAGTCCTAGCTTAGCTACCTTAGTGACCCCATGTGTCAGCTAGCAGATGCAGGAGGAAGTATATGAGAAATGGAAAAAATGGAAAAGATAAAAAAGATATATATTTATGTGGACTCAGAAATATTTGATATATATATTTTTTAATTTAATTATTTTATTTATGTGGACTCAGAAATATTTGATAGGAGAGTGAGGAATTAACGATAAGACATGATGGTGTGCGTGAGAGGTGGAAACTTGAAGAGGAGCAAACGTAATAGGGGGACCAACCATTGTGAAATTCGCTAGCTGGTTGAAATGAAAGCTTTTGTTTAAACTTCTTTTTGCTCTCTAAGTTATAAGTGGATGTTCAGTTTAGTCCCCGTTTTTAAAAATATAAATCTTTAGTCTTTTAAGTTATAAAAAAAGTATCAAATGAGTTCTTTTTTAACTTGAAATACTGTTTTTGGTTGTTTTTTAACAATCGTTACATCTTTAGATTGCTCTGATTTGTTTCTTAATAATAACAACACTTTAGATTGCTCTTTGTACTTTGACCATAAACATCAAAAAAGGACTCATTTGATACATTTTTTATAACTTAGGAATCAAAGGTTTACATTTTTAAAAACGGGGACTAAACTGAACATCTGCTCATAACTTAGGGACCAAAAAGAGGTTTAAACCTTCATTAAATTGAAGTAGCCCAATGCTAAACAAATAAGAGAAAGTGTGTCGCATAGCATGCAAGTTGGAGAGATTGCCAAGCCTTTCTTTAGTAAATTTACTAAAACCCTGCAACATTACCTCTCACTTTGTCCTCGACCCATCTCCACTCAAACAAAACCATTTTATTTTCTCTCACAAACCCTAATAAATATATACCTTATCAATACTATAACCACCCTTTCTAATTTTCTTCACTACTTTGCCTCTTCTTTCAATTTCTTCTCAATGTCAAACTAAAATTTTTCTTTTCCCACGCCACTCACCTACAAACTAATACAAATTTCTCAATCCAAATAAAAACCTTTTACGGGGATCAATTTAACGTAAAATTCCTTGTTCTTGTCCGATATAGTTCATCACAATCAACAATGCAAATAAAACAGCACAAAGTTCAAATTCAACACTGTTTAAGAAAATTGTTGGTAATGATGATTAAGAAAATTTACCTGTTTGACGCGGCTACTACGACAAACACGAGCAGGGCGAGAATGGCACGACACGATGGTTCTGTGAGTAACCGCGGCCTATTCTCTTGTAACTTCTGATATTCCCCCTGCAATTTATTACAGACGCTGACATGGTCAGAAGTTGTAGGGAGAATAGGTCGCGGTTGCTCTGAGAACCGTGGCCTATTCCCCCTTGCAACTTCTGAAATTCTTTGTGTTGTCAGCCCCTGAAATAAATTTGTAGGGGAATAGGTCGCGGTTGCTAGCAGAACCGCGACCTATTCCCCTACAAATTTATTGCAGGGCTGACTAGTGGGGAATGTCAGAAGGTTGCAGGGGAAAAGGTTGCGGTTCTCAAAGCAACCGCGACCTATTCCCCCAACAATTTATTGTTTTTCTGACGTGGCGTCAAAGGTAGAAGTTTGATTGGGGAATAGGCCGCGGTTCTCAGAGCAATCGTGGCCTATAAGTTCGTTTTATTTTCAAAAATGCCACCGCGCAGTATTATGTTGCGGAACCGTGGCATAATGTGCGCTGTAAAAAGTCAGTTTTTTACTAGTGTTAGTTAGTGTTATGTATTGACTAGGGATACTCATTTTGAAATTATCCTTATACTTTACTAGACTCTCAAACTCATATAGATGAATGAGTCTAGGTGGTGAAGAGGGAAGGGGGTTCCTATAGTTGGTCTTGGACTCGTGGACTATACTTCTTTTAGACTATAAATAAACTCACTTTGTCATGAGAGAGTGGGACCAAGTATCACTATTGGAACTATAACACTGAGGATTTCATTTTACAAGATAAAGCAAAGCTTCTAGAGTCCGAGTGGATGCATAAATATGAATAATTAAGTCTAGGTTAAGTATATGAATATGGAAATTGCATTAAGATGTGGGGATTGTTGTGTTGGTTAATTTAGTTGTTAGATTATTATTATAGATCTTTATGTCATAAATGTTTATGTATGTTTAAGTTATCATTAGCTTATCCTCCCTTGTTGTTTATGTTTGTATATATTTCTTTCACCCATATGCTTGTGTATATTTCTTTCACCCATATGATTCGGTTTACTTAGTAGTGTAAAACTAAAAAATTGAAATGTCACAGTAATTACATATAATATATAATAATATATAATACATAATATATAACATCTATTATATAGTATATAACATATAATGTATAATAATATCATATAGATTGTATATATCATATATAATATTTAATATGTTTATTTAATATACTTATTATATTTAATCACTTGAATTAATTTAAAATTTGTTGGAACCCTTTTTTTTTTCATTTAGTGACAAATTTTTTTTAGTTTTTGTTAGGAAAAGAAATATTTAGAAATCTTCATTATTTTTAATTTATGATGTTTGAACATGTTAAGACAAGATCGTCTAGAGAGACTAAATTGTTTAACAACTTGAGTTTTGAAGTTACAACACTTAATAAAATATCGTTTAGTGAAGTAGTGAAATGCATATTAGAACATCAACGTAAACAAGATAGGCAATAGTTATAAAAAGATTAAACTATATTTGACAAAAACATGTCTGGAGAAAGCAAGAATAAACATTGTACATTTTATCAAATGAAATACTACTTTAAAAAACACATATTCACACTAAACTCTCATATTACGAATCATGCTTAAATGTTCTTTTAGTAAGAACATTAAATGCATGAACATACTATATTTATGTCTGTTTTTCTTTTTCTTTCTTTATCTGTGAAGATAATGACAATACCAAGCTTTACTCAAATCTCTATAGATGGATCAAAAAGACATTGGGAAATAGGAAGACATTCCCTGAATATTTTCCTAAATCTTTGTGTCATGTCATACTCATACAAGATCTCATTGCTAAAGCAAGCTCTTCCCAAGATGCAGAAAAGTAAAAATCTTTTACAATAAGTCATATACTCTCAAGAGGTCAACTTTCTCAGAGTAATGGCCATCTTTCAAAGAAAGTTGTATAAGGAGGACTCATAGAAGAGAGTAAAATAACTTTTGTTATCATTGAATCATTAGGCTGTTATGCTCTTTCACATCTTACATTGTCCAAGTCTGTTTCTAGAGCAAGAAGAAGTCTTTCAAGTTATCAGATTGCATTGTATTGAATTTATCCTCTTTTTGAGAATTATTTGAATTTGTACTTATACTAAAAACACTGATTGTGTTTGTATATTCAAAAGTGAATTAAAACACTTATATTGCTTAACTCGATTGAGTTAAACGTTTTAGACAAGTTGTGTAGGGTTGATACCAAGACTGGTTAAACTCAGACTAGTCATGTTGACTAGAAAAAGCAAAAGTGGTTTATATATAATACTTGTATACTAAGAGTGGTTTGTACTCGTTTCTAATCTTGTAAAGATTAATGAAACCTTTTAAGATATCTTTAGGTAGAGTGGATCTAACTTAGGTTAAGTGAACCTATATAAAAAAATATTTGTGTTAAAACATTTTCCTAAGCCCTTACTTGAAAACACAAGCATTTAACACACAATAGTTATTAAACATTTTTTTTTTGAAAAAAATTGAAACACTATTGAAAGCCCTTTTTAGTTTTTCTTTTATTTTAGAACAATTATTAAAAGTTTTTATTTAATATATTTATTATATTTGAAATAATATTTATTCAAGGTCATTATTGTTGAAACTTTTTTTAATTTAACCGTTCTGTATTGTTTGGAAAAGAAAAGTTTGAAAAATTTCATTATTGTTATTTTTTTATGTTTGAACGAATATTGAATATTAAATGTTGTAATTTAATATATTTTTAAATTAATATATTTATTATTTAATTTATTTATTATATTTAATAAATTGAATGAATGAAATTTTATTCAAAAGCTTAATTTAAAATTGTTTGAAACCTTTTTTTTTTAATTTATTGACCATTTATTTTAGCTTTTCTTATGAAAAGAAAGGTTTGAAAAACTTCATTATTTCCATTTACTATGTAACGAATATTAAAAGTTATCTTTTACTATATTTATTATATTTAATATATTTATTATATTTATTAAATTTAATTTATTTATTATATTTAGTATATTTAATTTATTATATTTAATATATGATGTATCGATGGGCCACACTAAACATGTCTAAAACCATAATATATTTTATCGATATTTAATAATGAAGTATTTAATTATAATATTTTTTTATTACAATAACTTATAATTGTTTATGTTAATAACTTTAGTATATATTATTTGAATTTGGATTCATAAAATAACAATCATATATATTTATCATGTACTATGATTGTATAGTCAACAAATCAATTCATATGACGAAGCATGTCACAAACAATCACAATTACCATATTGAGATCGAACGCTAATTTTACAGAACAATTACATCTAATACATATTGACTTATGACAAAGTATTATTATTATCAATTAAATCATAATTAGGCGTCATTAATCTAAAACTTATTTTAAAATCTATAAATTAGTAACTTTTAGGTTTGACTGAATGAACATCCAAGACAAACAATGGAGTGAAGACAAACATTTAGACTATATATTACGTATCATATCCTATTCTTAAAATAAACATAACGTATCATGTCCAATACATATATTGTATCCGTACAATATTTAATCAATTAAATGAATTTCTTTTTATTCAAAGCTTAACTTAAAAATTGTTGAAACCTTTTTTAAATTATAAGCTTTTATTGGAAAAAGAAAGTGTTTCGGGTGTAGATCGAGTAATTCCACATAACACACCTTGACACTTTACTCCTTATAACCACTTGTAACTCTATTTGTTCTTAGTCCAATCGATTCACAAGTATATACCGAAGACACTCTGATACTTAAGTCAATAATTAATGTGGACGGTGGTTAGAGCAAAGTCTTAAATTCACAATAAATGCGATCACCTCCCTATTACCTTTTGACCTCTATTTATTTATAGTTTTTGAGATGAACCTAAAATTAGTAAAACCCGGGTCCAATCTCAACCCATTACACATTTATTAATACTTACTCTTAACCTTGATTCACAGTGTCTCTTAAGGAATATTTTTCTGTTGAGAATGTTTATTCGACCCTTAACCATACTCGACCCAGTGATCGTTTGTCTTGTATTGTCCAAATTTAAAGATTCAAACATATGCGATTGGTCATCTGTTTCTAAATGTGCGGCCGCCCGACCATATACATAAAGGTTTGAAGAACTTCATTTTTTTCCAATTTCGATGTTTGAACGAATATTACATGTTATAATTTAATATTTTTCTTTTATAATTAATATATTTATTATATTTATTATATTTAATCAGTTGAATTAATCAATTGAATTAATTAATTTTATTAAAAAGCTTAATTTAAAAATTGATGAAACCTTTTTTTAATTTACTGACCATTTTGTATTACCTTTTGTGGGGAAAAGAAAGGCTTACAAAACTTCATTATTTAAGATGTTTGTACTAATACTAAATATTGTCATCAATTGGAAACGTTAAAAAAAATTTAACAACAAAATTTATATTTTACTTTCAACCACAATTCAGAGAGTCATTCACACAAATTTTCCTACCTTAAGCGATGGTGAATCCAGAAGATATCATCACTAGAGAAACTAGGGAAGTTTGGTACCACCTCCTTACAAAACAAGATATGCAAAACATGTTTTACTGTTTTCTGCCTCCGTTGTTCTCTTCTTTATATACGTTCAAGAAATATGTTGCAACTTTTTCTTATTTCTTTGACATTACTGTTTTCTTTTTATAATTTTTTTTAACTTCCAAGAGAAGATATTTGAACGCATGTGTTTAATATCCATTGCAATACAATTGTTGGACCATTACCTCTTCAAAAACTTATCAACAATTGTCAAGATCCCAGTATCTATAAAGTCTAACATAATACAACAATGTCACAAGTAAAATGTATCTCAAAATTCTAGGTTAGTTATTTTTAATTATAATATTCAAAATAATTTAGAGCATTGAACAAATAAAAAGACTAGTCCCTATCGTATTTAACTTTTAAAATTTGAGTCCAAATATTCATTAAAACGAGATTGTAAATGGCTAAACAACTTGTAATTTGAAAACAGTTTTTAAAACCTTTTAGTTTTTAAAAGGTTTAATATTTCAGTAGGTTTTTATTTTTGTTTAAATCTTAAATAGGTTTTCTACTTGTTCGGTGTCTCAATCGAGTCTTTATTTTGTGAAATTATAACAATTAGACCTTGTCGTTAAATTGGACCCAACAATGTTAGTCTATGGTTGACGTGACACGATGAACTATATTTTAATTGAGGTGGACGGTATTACTTAGTGTATGTGATTCTGATGTGGATATTTTATTTTCTTTTTAAAAAAAGAAATTGGAAAGAATGAATAAAATATTGGGAATCAATTAGGGATTTAAATTGTTCGAATTAGGGATTGGGATTGGGAAAACTTCATTATGAAATTATAGGGGTTCATGGAAATTGGGAATCAATTGCACATATTGGAGATTCAATTTGAAAAATTAGGGTTCATTTATAGCTAACATTGATATAATCGCGAAGTATGCATCACGAAATTTGTAGGCTGAGTTGAGATCCTTGCTAATTTAAAAGATGTTTATTGTTCTCAATGGTGCTTATACCTTCAGTCCGACTTCTTGTAATGTTGGTTCAGACAAGATCATTTTTTTTCTTTTCTTCTTCAAAGGTGTCGTTGCCATCCCCAATCACCGTGCCCATGGCCGCACCCACCAGCGTCTCTAATGATGCCACCACCATCAACCACCGTTGAGAACTCGAAATCGTGATAAACAGAACCCAAAATGAGAATAAAAACCCAAATCTTAAACCTACCCCCAAATGCAAGATCAAATTACAAGCACAGAGAAACCCAAATTAAAACCCTAGCCCAAATCACGGAATAAAAAATCTGTAGAGAAGATTCAAGAAACCCAAATCAAAACCCTTTTCACGACATCATCGAAAAATCAATCTCGCCGCTACAACACTCATTGCAAAATGAGAAAGGAGGACCCGCCATCATCACGTCATTGTAGCGCCAGCACAATGCCATTGCCATCGGAGCTCGCCTCCCTCCGAGAAACCTAGCCCCAAAGAAGAAGAAAGAAGAAATTTCTCCCTGCATAGCGAGTTGAACCAGAAGGAATAGGAAGAAGAAAGTCCTCCCCTAAGAGAGAAACTTGTAGTAGACCAACCAAAAGAGAAATGACTCCTTAAAGCTGGGTCCATTTACGAAAAAGAAACTCAAAGAAAGAAAGAATAAGTTCTCTAATTAGGGTATTGTGAAAATGATTAAAAACATACATCACCATGCCACATCAACCTTCCATTAACACCGTTAGGTCCAATTTAACGACAAGAGTCTAATTGTTACTATTTTTACAAATTGAGACACCTAACAAATAGATGACCTATTTTGAGATTCTAGATGAAAATAAGGATCTACTAAAACATTAAACCTTTTTAAAACTTTTTAGATGATAAAGTGATTACTTAGATAGAAATGATGAAGGCAAAACATTGAATATTGATCGATATAGTAAACAAAAATAACTGGCACGGTGAGAGAAATTCGTTTTCCTCGTCCAAGAATTTATTTTTGCATTAAAGAGAACAACATTTCAGCCACTCAGACATATGATACTGAAATAGACAAATTTGTTTCTCACAACTTCTACTTGCCCAAATTTATGGATACCACAGTCTGTAGCAGTACAAAGCCTTATTTCCCATTTTTTGGCTTTTGTGATCAGAATCGACGAGTTGGGATACTCTGCTCATGCCTGAAGACGTTTTGAGGATCCACTTCGGTCTTAATCCTTACCAACCTTTCGAAGTTCTTCTTGTAATAACTATAGCCCCAAGAACGTGCCTTTTCATAGCTTGTGCTGTTCTTGGTGTTTTCTCCCAGATCAAGGTCCCTGTAATTCACATATGCTTCCCTTGGGAAGCTAGAAACATAAGGACCCATGTAGTTGTAAAGCTTCCTAATCCAATCTATGTGCTTTGCAGGATTCTTGTCTCCCTTTTGCCACAAAGTCAGGTACTGAATTTTATACAGTGTTCCGTTTCTGTGAGGAAATGGGGTGTCAGATTCTGAAAACTGGCTCATTTTTCCACCATACGGGTTCCAAATCATCAAGGGGCTATCGTCTATCAGCAACCTTCGCCACAGTCCTTCAAGACCCGTTTCTGGTATTGGTTTTCTCACAAAATCTGATTTGGCCTTGAAGAAGTTCTTGAATGTTGACTTTCCTTTGAGAAGTACTTCAGGAGGGGTGCCACTTGGAAAGTCTGCAAGATAGAGCACAGATTTGATCCAGCTAGTTTCCAAGCAATCCTTTCTGGTCAAACCCAACTCGGGGAAGCTTTTCTTCATGATTTGGAGGAGTGTGCTTGCCCCACCAAGGAAGAGAGCATTGTAAGAAGTTGTGACAGTCCTCTGAGTCTTATTTGCAGCACTGGATGGCTGAATGATGACTCTGATGAACAGTCTTTCATCAATGTAAGGAGCCACTTCCTGCCATCTGTGAAGAATCTTGGTTGCACCTTGTTCAAGGCTTTTGGTAACTGTAAAAACAGTCACAGTTAGTGGCACAGGAACCAGCTTTACCTTCCACCAAAGAAGGATGCCAAAGCTTCCACCTCCACCTCCTCTTATTGCCCAAAACAGGTCTTCTCCCATGGCTTTCCTGTCAAGAATTCTGCCATTGGCATCAACAATTTTAGCATCTATGACATTATCCACCCCAAGGCCATACTTTCTCATCATGCCTCCATATGCTCCTCCTGTAATGTGCCCTCCAATGCCTAAGCTTGTGTAAAGCCCTGCAGGGAAACCATGAACTGAACTCTTCTCATATATTCTGTAGTACAGTTCACCTGTCGTGGCACCAGCTTGAACCCAAGCAGTGTTGCTTTTGATATCAACATTGATGCCACGGAGTTTGACCAGGTCAATAATTATGAAGGGGGTCTCAATTTCTGAAACATAAGAGATTCCTTCATAGTCATGGCCTCCACTTCTCACAATGAAGTGTATCCCAAGTTTCTTCGAGCAAATTACTGCTGCTTGGACAAGAGAATCACTGTCGGGGGTGAATATAAACTCAGGTTTTGGTGCTGAAGGCACCAAACATCTTAGGTTCTGTGCGGTTGAATTAAGGATGCTGGTGAATGAAGGGTTGCTTGGACTGTAAATTAATGAATCAAGTGAAGGTTTTCGGCCTGAATTGAATTTGAGACATTGGACAAAACTTTGTTCAAGAGAAGCTGAATTAACCAATGAAACTGATAGAAGGAGGACCAAAAGTGACAAGGGTATGATTGGAGACACCATGGTTTTCTGTTCTCTGTTTTCTGGCAAACAAGTGTATCACCAATGTTCAATATATAATGGGGCCATCCACCCTTGTTTAGTTAAACATTATGAAGAGAATTCTTTTACATCTGTATTTTACTACTTTCATTCTTTTTTAAATACAAAAATTAATTTTTGTTAAAACTATTTTAATTTTATAAAACTTATCAAATTAAAATTTTAAATTATAATACTAAATTTGTTATCTTTTTTCTTATTAATGTTCCACCTTTTAAACTTAATATTTGATCCTTTCATTTTTTTATATAAAAATAAGATATTATTTAACAAATACATTTCATTTATTAATATATATATATATATATATATATATACTTATTTATTTATTTTAATAATTCATATATTTTGCTAATGAAAGTGATTCAAATGTTTCAAATACTTATTATATATCTTTAGAATAAAAAATAAAATAAAAATATTTACTTAATCAACTTGATTTATGTTTTCTCCAAATTTATTTACTAATCTAATTATAAGATTTAGAGATTTTATGTTTCCACTACTATAATGAAATTATGTTTTAAAAGCTGCATTTTTTGAAATAATTGAAAGCTTCTTGTCACGTGAAAATCAATTGCTTTGAAGTGTATATTGAATAGTCTTGATTACAAAAACAATTTCCTGTAGTGCTAACTGAAAGTTTTGGATGCAACTAAATGTGTTAATTGAACATAAATGTTTTGGATTGATTTGTGTCTATAGATTTAATAAGAAAATTATTGCAACTGTTACATGAATTCAATTTCCCTTAATTGAAAGCATTGAATTAACTGCAAGTTTTAAAATCATAAATGCATGATGTCATTGGGCAGTCTTTGTGAGTTCCATTCAATCAAAATTGAATAAAAAAATAATTTTTAATGTTGGAGCGTTAATAAATAGGGATGGAAACATGGATACGAGTTTATACTCATTTTTAAAAGAAAAAATTATTCATATTTTTATATTTATATCTCATGAATATAACTTTTCTTTTTCATTCTCATTCTCATTGAATAAAAAAATATGCACTCATTGTTTGACGCTAACAAATAATGCATGTATCACATTCGCGGATGAGGATTTCAAGACTACAGACCTCAATTAGATGACTCCATAGTTATCACTCCTTAGATTTCCTAATAGGGGTGAGCAAAGTGTTGATTAGATCAAAATGCTCATTCAACATCTTGTATGGAAGACTTTCTTTAAGATGGACCTATGCAAGGACTTCATTGTCTCATACAATGAACAAATCATTAAGTATCCTTCGAATGATTTGAACAAAAATAAACTTATTTTTTGAATTGTTTTTGGACTTTGGATAACACAATGTAATCTAGACTGTTGACCTCCACTTTATACTCAAAACAGATATATTATCTTTTAACTTTATTTTTAACTTAATACTTATTAATGATTTCAAGATAATTATTTTAATTATAAAGTTTGAACTATTGAGATATATGCATGAATGACATTTATTATGATTCATTGGATATTTTGTAATTATTGATATAATTAACCATGTTTAATAGTGTAATATTGAGACAAACACAATTTTCCTATCTCGAACTTCTAAAAGCAATCTAAGCAAAAATTTAAAAAGTAAATTGTATAAAAAAAAATTAATAAATGTTGTTTAAACCCAAAGACAACATTTATATAGGTGTAGTCTAAAGCCAATTTGTGATGATTTTAAGCAACGGTTTTAAAATTATTATTATAGGTTTAAACTTTCGATTGGTCCCCACTTTTGTATGATAATCTCTGTTGAGTCCTCATTTTTGCAACTATCTCAATTGGGTCATATTTTTTATAAAAATGAGCCAATTTTACCCTAACCGTTAAGTGTTCTCAGACGGCCTTAACTTTAGCTAATGTGTTTATGCTGATGTGCATTGTTTGATTAGATGAAATTTTTATTTAAATAATAAATTATGACGTGGCAAAATTGAATTGGTTTATGTTAAAATAATATGTTAGGGATTGAAAAGGGAATTAGGGATCTAGACATTAACCACCGAGCGTTCTTCATCAAGTCAGGCCATGGACCTCTCCACCGGCCGCCGGTCATGGTTGGAGCTTCACTGACGACAATCTCTCTCTGTCTCTATCTCTCTCTTTCTCTCTTCGAAGTTCATATTCTCTCTTCCGCTCTGTATTGGAATTGGGTCTCTCCCGTGTTGGTATTTTGAGTGATGGGTATGCCCTACCGCTGTTCCCACACCTCACAAATCATCGAAATCATCATTACCAGTCAAATGATAATGTATAATCCATTAAAACCAAATAGAATTTGCCATAGTCAAATAATCTTAACTTTAGATTTTAAAATGTCATAAATTGACCTTTCGATCACTGACCAAGTTAAAATATTAGAGTAAAACATAATTCTCAAACCAAAATACTATCATGGAAATTGTAAAAGAAAGGAGTCAATGAGTTATTTTGAAGATTTCCAAAATCCAAATTCAGATATAGCAGATGCAATAGTATATCAAAAAGTAAGACAAGATCAAACTAACAAATTTTAATGGTATATCATTCATCCCAAACATATAAGAAGAATGACAATATCTCTTTCGGTTTCGCGGGCACCACATCAAACATGGCTAATTGCATTGAGAAAAAACCTCTCTCACGGAAGTCATAGGCCAATCCTGTACTTTAGAGGAAATTATTTTTAATTTGAGACAACATTTGAGGTGGCATAAACAAAAAGAGGAAAGGAAAATCCCCAAAATCCTGCTTTGTCTCTCCTTTTGAACCTCTCCTCAGACTGGTGAGAGAGGCAAAAAACCCCAATGGGTTTCAGATTGGTAGAATGCAGTTGATTGTCTTTTTCTTCTCTAAGATTCCAATTCCTCTTCTCCCATTGACCAAATCCCTAATTCTCTTTCTCTAATCTTATTTCAGTAAAAATGTTTTAATCTGAAAAATTTTACCCTGAGTTGAGGTAGAAAGGGTGTGTGTCTGGAGAGTGAGGGTGGAAGTAGGAAGGAAGTTGTTTGGGCGGAGGAGCGGAAGAGGTGAAAGGTGATCAGTGGTTGGAGGGAAGAAGAAGCACCATCTTCACGTGGATTTGATGATTATAAAACACATCACCCATTCAATACAATGCAATGACATCAAAACATAAAATACAACTCAGCTAAATTTAACGTCGTCTGAGAGTACTTAACAGTTAGGGCAAAATTAGCTCATTTTTACATAAAATATTACCCAATTGAGACAGTTGAAAAAATGAGGAACTAACTCAGATTACCATACAAAAGTGAAGACCAAGCGAGGGTTTAGTCTTATTATTATTTTAAAAATTCTCGCCTACTTATGGCTACGCTCACCTAGGCCACCGCTTAAAATTTGTTAGATAAATTTTAGGTTGTGGATTTTATAGTCTAAGCCACAATTTTATGTTGTTGTCTAATTTTTATCGTAATGTGTTGAAATCCTTTTTAATTTAGTGACAGTTTTGTTTTAGCTTTTGTTGGAAAAATAAAAACTTGGAAATCTTCATTATTTCCAATGTTTGAAAATATTACAGTTTAATATATTTATTATATTTAGTATATTTAATTTAGGTTTAATGATTTTTGTTCTTCATTAGTGGAAAAAGAGGATTCCATGACAGAGCTATTATGATAGGTGAAATCCATCTTTCATAATATATTAATCGGTGACAATTTGGTAATAAAACTAAAATATATTATGACTTATTTTAAAAAGTCTATCATAATAGATGTAGCGATAGCATTTTCGTAATAAAAGTAATTTGTATTAGAAAAAACAAAAACCACTTATCATAATAAATTGGACCCGGTGACAAAATGGAAATTATACGAAAACATATTATGATAGATATTAAAATACCTATCATAAAATAGGAAAAAACCTAGAGCACAACATTTCTTTGTCTCATCCCCATTTCTTTTCTTTCATTCTCGACAAAAATGACAGAAGACACCTACACATCTCGAAACCCTTATACGTCTCGAAGCTTCACCCCGCGCACACTCGTCGGATGATAACGATTCAAAAACCGTTATTTTCATACTTAATTTTGATACAAAACACACCCTTTATGACTTAGAAATTAGCTTGAAATCATGAAAATTGCTTTAGTTAGGTTAAAAGAGAGTCAAAGGTGGTTTTAGAGATATAATGCTTGGTTTTCCTTGTTTAGACAGGATTAGACGAGAATTGAATGATGGAGAATTAAGTAGGAAGGAGTTGGACTCAAGAAAGGATGAAAAAAGGTGCAAAGGAAGAATCGCAGCCACCGCTCAGCGCCAGTTTCATCGCTGAGCGCTAGCTTTGTGAAGAGAGCCACTGTCAGACGCTTAAGCGCTAATATTGAGGGAAAAAGTTAGAGTCGCACACACCGCTGAGTGTCAGATCTAGCGCTGAGCGCTGGCCTTTCCAGAAACAGCACTGCCAAACGCTTGGGTGTGAACACTGAGTGTCCCACTTGAGTCTCGCACCTACGGCTGAGCAGTGAAACCAGTGCTGTAGTTGGGCTTAGGCCTGTTTTCTGTAATTTTTCACAGGTTATAAATAGATTTGTGCAAACCTTAGGGTTATCTTTTAGTAGAGAAAAGACGCAGAAACACCCATTCTCACTCCTTGGAGGCGGATTTTGGATGCGAAAGCTCCAACCTTTCAATTCTAGGGTTATCTCTTTCATATTTTCCATTCAATTCATATAGTTTCACCATGACAATGGTGAACTAAAAGCCTTTGTTGTTGGGGAACGATGTAATCCTATTGAAACTCTCTTATATCAAATTTCTTATTTTATTCATATACTTTAGTTATCAATAGTTTGAGTTTTCTTCTCTATACTTTATGCTTGCATTGTTTACCTCATTCAATGTCATGATCATTGATTTTGTCGACATGAACACATACGGGGAAATCTAAACATGAGGGAATTCTCTTGATTAGCAATATTACCTAGACATAGGAATAGGACGATCAATTGCTTTAAGCATTTGTACACTAAAATGCATGAATAATTACTAGGGAGACTAGACATAGTAAACTAGTAATTGGGAGTAGCCTCTCTTCGCCGAGACACCGGGTTTAGATTCAATTAAAAAGTTGCATGAACATTGATAACAAAGTTGAATTTAATAATAATAATAATAATAGATATAGGAGAGTGGATTAGGATGAAACCGTAAACCTCAGCAACACCATTCATCTATATCTTTATCTGTCATTTGATCAAGCTTTTACATTTGCATGTTTATTTTAGTTTTTGCATTACAAACTCTAAATTCCACATCGTTGCCTTCGCCTCGCCTCCACGCCTTTGTCGTCGCTGTCGTCTCTTGTAGAACCGTGGACGAAAGTTGTTCTAATGTAATGTCTACCCTAATCATGAAATTTTCTATTTCTTCCTTTCAATCAGAACAAGGGTTTGATTACAATTTGGGGGTTTTCCATCTAGAGTTTGGGGTTCGACCTATAGTCTGTTTGAGAGTAGAATAACCAAGGAGATTCTCGACACCCATTGTTACTCACAAAGGCACTCTCATCGAAGGGGATTCTTAGACTACCACCTGCTTTTTCAAGGTTCAATTCCAGAATTTCATTATCAGAATCTTAGTCGCAAGGTGATTTTTAGTAGAAGACAACACTAATTGTCTTTAAATTCATTGAGAAATAGTGTTCAACTTTGAGGGAACGGGAAGAAATGGCATTCTGAAGAGTGTTTTGAGAATCTACAGTCCAAAGTTTTATTGAAAGGTATATACTTTTGAATTTCAGGTTAAGTCTGCTTATTGATTGATGTCATTCTAGTGACAAACCTCTGTCAATGTAACTCGAAAAAATATCTTTATCTCTGTCAATGCAACTATAAAATTAAGTTGACAAGCAACTAAAAACTATCATTCGTACATGTTTTTCAGGTGATGGCACAGAAGATTTAGGTCTTGCAGATGCATATGTCAACGAGGATTTTTCATTTGTTGATAAAGATGAAGGTCTCTAGAATCTTATTTTGGTAACCATTCTCATCTTAATCTTATAGTGATTTGTCTCGTTGGGACTTTACACTTTACTTTCTTGTACCTTGATAATTTTACTGCAGATTCTCATAGCCAACCAAGATTCAGATGCTTCCAACTCACACCTCAAGAAGAATAGGTAAGTTTATATGATGATTTGAAGCCTACATTTATATGTAGTTAATTGCATTCGCATACCAAACTTCTTGTTTTTTGCCTTTAGGGGTTGGTGGACACCAGTATTCTTTACATCTGCATGGACATCTGCAAAGTTCTTTATGAACCATGTTTCAAGGGGAAATACTCTCACATAGGCTTGCAGGAACATCTCTAGGCATAATGAATTGGTATGAATTCAAAAGCTCCTAGATTCAGTGACTTTAGAGGAGCTTATCCAACAATATAGAGTAATGTATAAGCATATAACTAGTTATGCACGATCACAGAACATCAAACCAAATATTCCTTATCAAGTGAGAGTTTACTCAAATAGAATTTTGAAGCTTACAATTTTTCTTTGGTCTGTTTCCAGAGCAATGAACTCTTTGCAATTTTCTTGGATGAAACAATGACATACTCGTGTGCATTGTTCAAGGCAAGAACAACTATCTGATGCTTGAGTCCAAAGTTCATATCAAAAGTATTTCTCCAATTCCTGCAGCAGCAGTAGCTAATGCTCTTCCTTTTTTTTTCTTTGTTAAATTATCTGATAGAACAAAGATGAAGACTTGAAAGATGCACAAAGGAGAAAAATCTCCCTTCTGATTCAAAAGGTATGTGCCTTTGATTTCTATTTTATTAGAATCTCAGCTATTATCTTAAAAAATGTATAAAGTGATTTCTTTTTTTTTTGTCAAAAAACCAAGACTAAAATTGATAAGACGCACGAAATTCTTGAGATTGGATGTGGATGAGGTTGTTTAGCCATTGAAGTTGTCAAACAAACAGGCTGTAGATACACTGGTATCACTTTGTCCAAGGAACAACTGAAACTTGCAGAACAAAGAGTCAAAGATGTTGGATGTTAAGATATGCCAAATATTCTATTAAAGGATATTAGGCAATCAAATATTATGTTAGTTATATTTTTGATATTATTATAATTTGTGTAGATTTGTGCACATGTCTTTCCTTTAATAGATGAAGGATTATAGGATCCTTGTATGTATATATATGGTACTCTATTCCTTGAAATAATACATCAGAATTATTCTTTAAACCTTTTATTATGGTATCAAGAGCCAAACATTGATATCCTCTACAGTTTAGGAATCGGTGCCTTTTTTTTCATTGAATATTTCTGATGGCTTCTTCCGATGACAATCAATCAAAGAAACATGATTCTAGAACTTCCGCTGCTTCCAAGAGTTATATTTCTACTACTGCCAGATGTGTGACCAAGTCAGGTATATCTAACTCTGCTCTTAATCTTTCTGTTGTTACTAAGGGTAGTGATTGGATAATTGATTCAGGTGCTACTGATCATATGACTTGTGATTCTCATATATTTACTATTTTTTCCTCTAATTGTTCTAAAACCGTTATTATTAATGCCAACGAGGTCTCATCTCCTATTGAAGGTATGGATACTATATCCCTCTCACCCTCTTTATCGATTCCTGATGTTTTATTTGTTCCTACATTAAACTTCAATCTTATCTTCATCAGCAAGTTAACCAAATCACATTCTTTTGTTGCCTTGATTTACCCAACCCATTGTCTTTTTCAGAACATTCATTCCAAGGAGAAGATTGCTAGTGTTAGAGAGAGTGAAGGACTGTATTATCTTGAAAATGTCTCACAACAAAACCATAAAAGAAGATTGGCTTGTCTTGCGAATGATCAAATACAAGATAAAAACAAAAAAGAAATTTGGTTGTGGCATAAACGGTTGGGACATCCCTCTTATTGTTATTTAAAAAAATTATTTCCATCATTATTTCTTAAATGCAATATTTCTGATTTTTTTTGTGAAACTTGTGTTTTGGCAAAAAATCAGCGTGTTGTGTTTCCTTTAAGCAATAACAAAACTGATTTTCCTTTTTCATTAATTCACGCAGATGTTTGGGGTCCTGCCCCGCAATCTACACATAATGGAAAAAAATGGTTTATTAGTTTTGTTGATGACTGTACTCGGGTAACCTGGGTATATTTGCTTAAACATAAAAGTGAGGTGTGTGATGTGGTTCGTTCATTCTATCATCTGATTGTTACACAATTTAACACATCTATTAAGGTNATTCGATCAGACAATGGAGGGAAATATTTTAAGACTGAATTAATAGAGTTCATGAACTCTAAAGGCATCTTGCATCAAACTACATGTCCTTATTCACCACAACAAAAGGGAGTGGCTGAGAGGAAAAATAGACATATATTAGAGGTGACAAGATCACTTTTGATAGATGGTAATGTTCCATCTCATTTATGGGATGAGGCTGTGAGATTTGCCATTTATTTAATTAATCAAACCCCTTCTAGTGTGCTTAACTTTCGAAGGCCTTATGATGTGTTGTCTGATCATTGTATCCTTCCTCCCATAGTTTATTTACCACCTCATATTTTTGGATGTGTTATATATGTTCACTTACACCCACGTCAACGTACAAAGCTTGAAGAACGAGCGATCAAATGTGTTTTTGTTAGGAATGGATCAACTCAAAAAGGTTATCGTGCTTACCATCCACCATCATAGAATTTTTATATTTTTATGGATGTGACATTTAATGAGCATGAATTTTTTTATGTTNATTNTCCACTTCAGGGAGGCAATGAAAGTGAAGTGCATAATCATGATGTTAGTATGTTTGATTATATATCATCGTGTGAGGATCATTCTGCAGCAAGTGAGCCAATCCTAAATATGGACACTTCTTTTCTGGATAATAAAGTGTCTTCTGATCCTAACCAATTGGCTCAATCTTCTCCACAGATTCAGCTTGACTCTTTAGAGGTACCTTCTGATCCTCTCTCTAATAATACTAATTTAGATGAAATTGATTCTTGTCTGCCTGAAACCACTAGCATACCAAACACTGAGTCTATTACTATTCAATATAATCTTCCACCTCGTTCTAACCATGGTCAACCTCCAGCTAAATATGAACTAGACCTCTAAGCCAAAATTAAATATCCCATTAGTAAATATGTGTCATCTCACAGGTTATCTCAATCATATGCATCATTTGTATCTCAATTATCTTCAATTTCTATTCCTAGTAATGTATAGGAAGCTTTGGCAGATCCTAGATGGACCAAAGCAATGGTTGAGGAGATGACGGCTTTAGAAAACAACAACACTTGGGATCTTGTGTCATTACCAAGAGGGAAGAAAATTGTGGGCTGCAAATGGGTCCTTACAACTACGCATAAAGCTGATGGAACTATTGAAAGATATAAAGCACGATTTGTGGCTAAAGGCTACACTCAATCTTATGGTGTAGATTACCAAGAGACGTTCGCACCGGTAGCCAAGCTCAATACTATGAGAATACTTTTGTTCGCTAGCTGCAAACCAAGATTGGCCTCTTCTACAATCTGATGTGAAAACTGCTTTCCTACATGGAGAAATTTCAGAAGAAATTTATATGGATTCTCCATCAGGCATGATAGATTCAAATGGAATGAAGGTTTGCAAATTAAAGAAGGCTCTATATGGATTAAAACAATCCCCAAGAGCATGGTTTAGAAGGTTTACCAAGTCTATGAAGGCTTTTGGCTATAGAGCAAGTAACTCTGATCACACCTTATTTTTTAAGAGAGGAAAAGGGAAGATTACAACTTTGATTATATATGTAGATGACATGATTTTTACAAGAAATGACCAAGATGAGATTTCTAGTTTACAACAATACCTTTCATCTGAATTTGAGATGAAACAACTTGGAAACCTCAAATATTTTTTGGGTATTGAAGTAGCTAGATCAAAACATGGTAGTTTTCTATGCCAAAGAAAATATACTATTGATTTGCTATCAAAAACTGGGCTGCTTGGGTGTAAACCAGCTGATACACCAATTGAACAAAATCATAAACTCTTTCAATGCTCAAATTCAGCAAGCATAGATAGAGGAAGATACCAAAGGCTGGTAGGAAAATTAATTTATTTGTGACATACACGTCCAAATATCACCTATGCAGTGAATGTTGTTAGTCAATTTATGCATGACCCATGAAAGCTTCATATGGATGCTGTTGAAAGAATTTTGAGATATTTGAAGTCTGCTCTTGGAAAAGGAATTTTGTTCTCAAATAATGGGGACTTAAAGGTAGAAGGGTACACTGATGCAGATTAGGCAGGTTCAAAAGATGATAGAAGATCTACCTCTGGATACTTTACTTTTGTAGGAGNGAATCTTGTAACTTGGAGGAGTAAAAAACAACCTGTAGTAGCAAGATCTAGTGCTGAAGCAGAATTCAGAGGCATGACACTAGGTGTATGTGAACTTTTCTGGATTAAAAATGTCCTATCAGATTTGAGATTTAAACCAAATGAAGCTATGAGTTTGTACTGTGACAATACTTCGGCTATTGCAATTGCTCATAATCCTGTTCAACATGATAGAACAAAGCATTTAGAGATTGATAGACATTTCATCAAAGAGAATATTGAAGCTCGAATAATTTCATTTTCTTTTGTAAGATCAGAGTTGCAGTTGGCTGATGTTCTCACCAAAGGAGTGTCAAGAAGATTGTTTGATGAGTCTCTATTCAAGTTGGGAATGTGTGATATCCATGCACCAACTTGAGTGGGGGTGTTAAGATATGTCAAATATTCTATTAAAGGATATTAGACAATCAAATATTATGTTAGTTATATTTTTGATATTATTATAATTTGTGCAGATTTGTGCACATGTCTTCCCTTTATTAAATGAAGGATTATAGGATCCTTGTATGTATATATAATATGATACTATATTCCTTGAAATAATGCATCAATTATTCTTCCTTTTATTAGACTTCAGGTATCAACAAGGTCATTTTTCTTACGATTCTATGTTTTTCCTTATATAAGTACGATTGATTCTTTATAAAATCAGAATAAACTAAGAGCGAATTCATGTTATTTTAGTCGTGTTGGTTCCAGGATAGCATCAAATTTCTACTGTGTGACTATCGCCAATTGTCCAAGACGTAAAAATTCGACAGTCGTGAATGCTACACTTTGATTCTAGTGTCTTTACTGATTTTAGTTTTTACTCCTCTGATTCTAGATCTATTCTACATATTGAATTCAGCTTGGAAGAATCTTAGAATTTCTTGCTCTCTCGCTTCTCCAAGGACGTTAAGGTTCACTCTTTCTCCATCTATACAATCAATTCTTGCATTTTATCCATCTTAAAATTATTTCAAAAGTTCCTTCAAAATTGAAAAACCTTGTCCAAAACTTCACGTAGTTGAAACTGTGAAGTTAGCTTGTTAATTTACAGGTGTTTATCAAAGTAACTAGTAAACATATAAATGTCAGGAATGATTGCATAATAAGGAAAATACGCAATGTAAGTCATTATCAAAAAACTAATATGTAAAATAAATAATAAAGCCATATCATATTTATAAAGGATAAACTTTAGTTTTAATAAATGTTTTATTAATAAACAGAAAATAAATATAAAAACTAAAAAGTATAAACTAAAATACTATTTGAAATAACGTTTCAAAAATAATTAGTAACAGCTGATATTTTTTTTTGGCCAAATACTATTAATATTCCAACTGATAAAAAAAAATAGAACTAAATTCTTTGAATTCATACTGTTTGGTTTTGGATCTAGAATTTTGGTTTTTATAATTTAAATATGATGAAAAAATAAAATAATTCAAAATTATTTCTGTTTAAATATGATTTATATATGATTTTTATTTGATTTTATCATATGACCAAATTCAGTTCTCTTTAGGAACTTGATTGCATGACTTTAATACTCTCTGGAGTACTTCACAGTTTTGCATTTAATTTTGTTGGTTACAGGAAATGCATAGACTTGGGCAAGGAGGTTGATCATTGTAGGAGTCCTTCCTCTGGGATGCATTCCACTTATCAAGACACTTAGAAATGCGGAAGGCTGTGATAAAAGTTTAAATAGTGTTACTCATGCATTCAATGCAAAATTATTACATCAATTAAACATTCTAAAGACAAAGCTGGGCTTAAGAACTGGAACGTTTAACTGAAGAAAATATTCAAGTTTCATTGAAAAAGAATTGGAACATTTAACTAGAGAAAATATTCAAGTTGATCTTGATAAGGTGTCTAATTATTTGATACATTCATTTAGTTATTGTTATAGGTTCGGGGCAATTGTCTTCTTTTTTTCCCTTTCTATGCATGGACATATACATTTTCATAAGAAAAATTTAATGAAAATTTAATGCATGAAATGAATTCTATTTTATTTGTTGAATTGAATTTTTTCATTTCAAAATATATTTTATAAATTGATTGAATGAGATCATAATACAGGAAAATTAAAAAATCAAATGTAATTTTTTTTAAAAAAATTAAGTTTTTATGATAGATAAAAAATTACTTGTCATAATATATACGACATTTATGATACGTGATAGAAGTATGTCATAATACGTTGAACCTTATTATGATATACTTTTATACGTCATAAAAAGTACTGACCTATTATGATGCCTAGAACTATGATGTGAGGCCACCTATCATAATAGATCATTTTTACCTATCATAAAAAGCAATTTTTCCACTAGTGCCTCCACATTTATAGTATATTTAATTTAGGTTTAATGGTTTTTTGCTTGACTTTCAGGTCTGGACAATCTGGTTTGATATGCCCTTACCACCATGCTCATTAATTCTTTGTTGTCCAGTTTTGTCTTTGATTCAGCTTCAGATTCCACATTCTTTGAAGCTTTCCTGCTTGTGGCTTTTAAGGCAATTGATTTCTTCTCTTCAATTTCTTCCTCCTCCTCCAGCCTTCCAAGCTATAACTCGTGTTCTCTGAGTTCACCAAACAAGGTTGTCATGTTCATGCTAGTGAGATCCCTTGACTCAAATATAGTCGTGACTTTCGACTGCCAGCTTCTATTTAGGCTTTTCAAGATTTTAATGTTGATCTCTTCGTTGTCAAAAACTTTTCCAAGAGCCATAAGGTGGTTGACTATATGTGTGAATCTTTTTTGCACCTCGTAGAGACCCTTTATTCTGAATAACTCATATTCTTGTATGAGTGAACTCTTTCTAGCTCTCTTCACTTCATTTATTCCCTAATGAGTGACCTCTAGGACTTCCCACATTTCTTTGGTTGTTTTGCACTGTGATATCTTGAAAAATTCGTCCATAGATAGTGCATAAGCAATTACATTTCTAACTTTAACATCCTATTTTGCTCTACGGTTATCTTGAGTCCACTCAGAAATTTTTTTTAAAACAACTTTTCCATTCACAACATGAGTGGGCCCATATGGACCGTCTATGGTTGCATCCGAAACACCTTTGTCAATGGATTCAAGAAAGATTTGCATCCTAATTTTCCAAAATACATAATTTTCTCCTGCAAACAGAGGTCTATTAGTTGAAGCACCTTCACCAAAGGTCTAAGAACTAAGGTTCATTTTTCAGGATTAGTCGACTGAACAAAAATAGTAATCGACTTGTTTTTCAAATATCTTATGAAAACTAACTCTGGTGCCAATTGTTAAAATAGTATGGCTTAGTTTCTAACACCATAAGGGGGGTGAATTGGTGAAACTTAAAATCATAGTCTTTTTAAAATCTTTTTCGCAAAAGGATGTGCTTTGAAAACTTTCTTGAAACGCATGGAAAAAGATTTTCAAGTGCAGCGGAAATAAAATTGATTAAGTACAGAATGAAGTCGATTGAAAGTAAAAAAGTAGGGATCAGAGAATTCAAATACTGATTTTTATACTTGTTTGGCCAACCTGCCTACATTCAGTGTCCTTCCAATCACAACAAGAAAATGCACTATAAGGATCAAGGTTTTTACAGCAAGGCTTTTATAGAGACCTCCACGTCAAAAATATAAAACACCTCTCTAACCCTCTAATCAAAATATAGGCATACAACCAAAAGACCAGCAGCAAGAATCTCCTCTTCTGTTGTCTACACCCTTTGAGAAACTCCTCAAAGTCAAGAACGCATCATGCTCTTCTTCCTGTAATCATAACAGGGAAACAAGCCAATCTTCAATAGATTGATGATCGTGATCTTGCAGCAGGCACCTCAATGTGTAGATAGATCAGTCTTTCAAAGCACAACAATCTTGCCCTTCAAAAATCACAAGAGATGAACACCACGGTCTTCTTCTTTGATTCTTGGAGCGTTCTCCTCTTTCTGCAACACAACACTAATAAGAAAGATATCACAAACAATGTTAGATTCACCAAAGTTGTTACAGAAATCAATCTTGCATCTTATAGTTTTTCACAATTCTGACGCACTTTAATTGACTTAGTTATTAATGCAGTCGAATATAACAAAACAGTTATGGCATTTAGTAGTAGTCAATGCAATTAATTGGATTCACAATTAATGTATTTGATTTGCATTTAATGCTTGGTCAAAACATAGCAAACTTAGTCGAATGCAGTGCGCCTATAGTCGACTATGTAACAGTAAAAAACATAGTTTTGAAAAACTTTCTTTCTGAAAAATCTCACAGCACACTTTGAAAAAGTTTGTGCAAAGACACGAGTTTTAATTGACTTACCCCATAATGAAGTCTACTTGAAACTGTTGTTTTGCCACACAATTTAAGTTCAACAAAAGTGTATGTGGCTTTTCTTTTCCAAAAAATATGTGTTATGCATCCAAGTATGAAATCACATATATCACAGTGAAATGCAAACAACACAGCAACATCATAAACATGTTCCCATATAATCATAAAATCATGAGTTATTAATGATGTGTTATCATCATCAAAAACCAGAAACTCTGAGATTGTGGGTTCAGCTAAACCAGTGCTCCCCCTATCAACAATCTCCCCCTTTTTTTATGATGCACAACCATGATTAATAATCAACTATGTTGCCCAACTTCAACACAAATACAAATTATCAATCAAATACCAGTCAACATAATTCTCCCACTTTGGGCATTAGCAGAAAAAAGGTAAGCACAATGATATTGACATACATATAATCAGTCAAACATAGATGCATAAGGTAATCATTGATGTTCCCCCTGTCACAGATAATCACATGAAAAAGATATACTCTCCCCATTAAATGTAGGCATGCGAAATTATCTAAATGATATGCAATGCTCCCCCTGACATTATGCATTTTTTAATCTCAAAACCCAGATGCACAATGCAGTGTAATGGTACATAACAGAGCATATGTCATCATATATCAAAATTTTATCAGATCAAAAATATTACACAATATCAATGCAATCAATGATATGATATCATTCATCAAGCTCAATATAATCTCTTAATCATTTCAACTAACCATAGCACAGAGATATATTGAATAACAAACATTTAAAAACACATTAACCAATAGTTAAAGATATCAGAATTTCAAATATGATATGATATCAATGATATGATATCATTTTAAAAACACAACCAATTTTCCCTAAGTCGTAATCAACTTCATTGCTTTTCCTGTGAGTTGAATCTCTAGTTTTATCCATGTAGAAAGCAATGTTCTTGCAAAACCTTTCAAGATCCTTATGGATCAAACATTTTAGAATCAAAATGATACAGGTATTTTCACAGGTATAATATGAATGTGTAAATGTGTGAATTTAACAGTAATTTAGCAGTTCATTCAACTACAGACATAACACAATCGATTTTAATTCAGATTAAGTCACATTTATAACATTGATTGATTAAAGCGAACATCTGATTTCATTAATATTGAACCAAGATTACAATCAGATAAAACTAAAACAAAATGGCATAAAAAGCCAACTACAAAAGAGAATTAAAAACATTCAAGCAATCAAAAGGAGACTAAAACAAAACAAAGTTAATCTCTTAAATTTTCTTCTTGTTGTTTTTCTTCAAATAAGTGTAAAGAGCATATCACTATTACTTTCTTCAGCAACAACATCCTCTTCACTTTCATCCTCATCCATGTCAGCAGATTTGGCATGTGTACTCCCTTCCTCACCTGACTCATCTCCATTTTCAAATTCCTCATTCTAGTTCTAAAGTAACATTTTCTCTTTCATTTCCAATACATCATTCCTTGTCTTTAGACACATCATTTTGATAGATCTTACTTCTTTTAATAAAGATCATTCAAATTCAGAGCATGCCCTATAAGGAATAGAAGATGATTGTTCTGCTTCTTCATCATCATCAGCAACTTCACCCTTGAACACCCAACCTTCAGGTGTATGCTACATTCCCATCATGTGCAGAGCCGACTTGTTGATCATGCTAGTCCGGCTATAAGATTCACTTGATTCTCAGATGCAATCCACTCCAAAGTTAACATGAATCTTGGAGATAAACACACAGTAAGGAAACTTTGTAGATTCAAGTCTTGTCACATTTAGCATGTTATTAGAAATCGCTGTAGGCCAGTCAACTTGTACATTTTCCTTAAGTGCTTTCAACAAATATAAATCTTCAATGGATTTCTGTGCATGATTACTGCCTCTAGGCATAGTATCCAAGAGATGACAAAGAACGCTAGTCTGTCATCCTTTTTCATGCCACCAGTCTTGTAATGTGAATAGTCTTGAATATCATCAGGGTTCCTCAAACTGTCTTGATAAACCGAGAACTTGTGAAAACCTTCCATTCCTAAATGACAACTTTCTCCTTCCAATTTTAGGCCAGCTATTTCAGTCCAAACATCTTCTGTAAGCTTAATGTCTACCCCTTTTACTCTAGAGCAGAATGTTCCTTTGCTGATCTTCATATTACAATAGAATACCTTCACCAGTTTCAGATACCAGGGATCCACTAATTCCACAAACTTCTTTACCCTTGGCGTTTCAGCCAGTTTTGGAATTGAAACCCTTCATTTCTGAAGAAGCTAAGCTTTATGAATTTGTGACTTGTCAAACTTCTTATCTTCCAACAGTCAAGAAATTTTGATTACGCCTCATCATCACTGATCCATCCATCAAGTTGTGAAGTGCGTCTCATATATACTTGTTACTCAATGTCTTCCCTCTTTTCTTTTGCGCTGAATTGGAAGCCATTTTTGAACATGGAGGAGTATTACTCACAGAGTGGAAGAAAGTAAGGATTCAAATGTCGTTGAGAAAGTGAGAGATACGACTTTTGTGTTAGGTGTTAAGCATAGCAGAATTAACTTTGGAGGGAAAGATTAACATTTATTTTTCACTCCAAAAATTTTGTCAAACAATTTGATTCAGGATTTTAACTTTCACTATCATAGAATCCACAAAACATGAATATTTAATCAATTTTATTAAGTCTAAAGTCGACTCATGTATTTCAGAAAATTTTTAAAAACAGAGTTACACATACTTCAAATGTATTAGACTTTACCATTAATTAAATCGGTTAAAACTCAGGCAAAAGCATTTTCACATAAAATAATCTCAAACAATCATTCAAAAATCATGCATTCAACAATCAATCATTTAAGCAATTCCAAACATGATGCAATGAAATAATAATTGTTACCACTTGCAGATACTCAAGAATTTTGATTTCATCAAGTTAGCTCATCCTTGAGTTAAACACTGCTTCAGCAGCATCTGCTACCCTTAAAAACAGTTAAGACTTTTTTTATGTTGGTACCCATTTGAATTTGGGTCTTGCCTTGTCAGTTGCAGAGATTTGTTCCTTTGGAATCCATCTGTACATTCCTTTGGAACACCAACCTTTTTGTAATAGCAATTTCTAACAGTGTGCCCAATATTGTTACAGTTAAAATATGCATGAGTAATAGGTTTGCTTATATCAACAAATTTCTTTGTATTTGACCTATTACTTTGAGCTTTGAATCCTATTCCTTGTCTATAAACAGCTCTACCAGATGACCTTAACACAACATCTAAGTTATTTTTACCTTGAGTGAACTTAGCTAATGTGCTAGTCAAGTACTTAATTTGTTCTATGTGTGCAGGGCATTTTTCACATTCCTTTTCCACTATGTTGGTTTCAGGTTTAACTATTTTTGCAGACTCCAAGGCATTTTCTAATTCCTTTTTCAAGTTTTCATTATCCTCTGCCAGATTATTTATTCTATATTCATAATCTCTTCTATCAGAGTTAAGTCGATCTACCTTATATTAAAGTTGCATTGCCTCTGCATGGATTTCTTGAAAAGCATCGAGGAGCATGTCGTACTTAACTTCTATTGGCTCATTTTCAAACTCTTCATCACTGTCATAATTATCTCGTGCTGAGCCATCCATGAAGAAAATGTTAGACTCTTCTTATAGACCACAGTCTTCATCACTTGAAGAATTTGAATCATTGTTTTCCCAAGCAATATATGCACTTTTTTTCTTCTTGCCTTTGTCTTGAGGAAATCTTCTGCTCCCGTTTTGCTTGACTTTTAGGTCTGGACAATCTGGTTTGATATGTCCTTCTTTTCCACATTCATAAATTTGGACAATAGTGGTTCTTGTAGTTTTCTTTCCTATTCCAGTACCTGCATAGTCAGTAAAGGAACTTTTGTTTTTCATAAATTGATTGAATTTCCTTACCACCATGATCATCAATTCTTTGTTGTCCAGTTTTGTCTCTGATTCAGCATCAAATTCCACATTCTTTGTAGCTTTCCTACTTGTGGCTTTTAAGGCAATTTATTTCTTCTCTTCAATTTCTTCCTCCTTCTTCAGCCTTCCAAGCTCTAACTCGTGTTCTCTGAGTTTACCAAAACAAGGTTTCCATGTTCATGCTGGCTGAATCCCTTGACTCAGATATAGCTGTGACTTTCGGCTGCCAGATTCTATTTAGGCTTTTCAAGATTTTAATGTTGATATCTTCCTTGTACAAAACTTTCCCAAGAGCCATAAGGTGGTTAACTATATCTGTTAATCTTTTCTGCACCTCGTAGATAGTCTCCCCTACCTTCATTTTGAATAACTCATATTCTTGTATGAGTGCATTCTTTCTGGCTCTCTTCACTTCATCAGGTCCCTCATGAGTGACCTTAAGGACTCCCCACACTTCTTTGGATGATTTTGCAATTCGATATCCTGAAAAATTCGTCCATAGTTAGTGGAAAAGCAATTATATTTCTAGGTTTAACATCATACTGCGTTATGCAGTTCTCATATTGAGTCCACTTAGAAACTTTTTTAAAAAAAACTATTCCATTCACAACATGAGTGCGCTCATATCGGTCGTTTATGATTGCATCCCAAACACCTTTGTCCAAGGATTCAAGAAAGATTTGCATCCAAATTTTCAAAACTGCATAATTTCCTCCAGCAAATAGAGGTGGTCTATTTGTTGAAGCCCTTTCACCAAAGGTCTGAGAATTAAGAGTCACTTTTCAGGATCAGTCGACTAAACAAAAATAATAATCGACTTGTTTTCCAAATATCTTATGAAACCAACTCTGGTACCAATTGTTAAAATAATAGGGCTTAGTTTCCCACACCAAGAAGGGTGTGAATTGGTGAAACTTAAAATCAGAGTCTTTTTAAAATCTTTTTTCGTAAAAGGATGTGCTTAGAAAAGTTTCTTGAAACGTAAGGAAAAATATTTTCAAGTGCAGCGGAAATAAAGTTGATTAAGTACAGAATGAAGTCGACTGAAAGTAAAAGTGTAGGGATCAGAGAATTCAAACACTGGTTTTTATATTGGATCGGCCAACCTGCCTACATCAACTGTCCTTCCAATCACAACAAGAAAATGCACTATAATGATCAAGGTTTTTACAACAAAGCTTTTATAGAGACCTCTACGTCAAATATATAAAAACACCTTTTTAACCCTCTAATCAAAATATAGGTATATAACAAAAAGCAACAAGAATCCCCTCTTCAGCTGTCCACACCATTTGAGAAACCCCTCAAAGTCAAAAACGCAACACACTTTTCTTCCTGTAATCACAACAGGGAAACAGGCCAATCTTCAATAGATTGATGATCCTGATCTCGCAGCAGACACCTCAATGTGTAAATAGATCAATCTTTCAAAGCACAATAATCTTGCCCTTCAAGAAATCACAAGAGATGAACACCACATTCTTCTTATTTGATTCTTGGAGTGTTCTCCTCTTTCTCTAACACAACACTAATCTGAAAGATATCACAAAAAATGTTAGATTCACCAAAGTTGTTACAGAAATCAATCTTGCGTCAATTTACAGTTTTTCACAATTCTAACGAACTTTAATCTACTTTGCTACTAATGCGGTTGAATATAACAAAACAGTTATGGCAGTTAGCAGTAGTCAATGCAATTAATTGGATTCGCAATTAATGTGGTCGATTTGCATTTAATGCTTGGTCAACCAAATTCAAAATATAATCGTTAGAAAGTTTATGTCAAGCAATGATAGAATTTCAAAATATAACAGACTTAGTCAAATGCAGTGCAGATATAGTCGACTATGTAACAGTAAAAAGCATAGTTTTGAAAAACTTTCTTTCTGAAAAATCTCACAGCACACTTTGAAAAAGCCTCTGCAAAGACACGAATTTTAATTGACTCACCCCATAATGAAGTCGACTTAAAACTGTTGTTTTGCCACACAATTTAAGTTCAACAAAAGTGCATGTGGTTTTTCTTTTCCAAAAATATATGTTATGCATCCAAGTATGAAATCACTTATATCACAGTGAAATGCAAACAACACAGAAACATCATAGACATGTTCCTGTATAATCATAAAATCATGAAAGCGTATGAACATTTAACACATAATCCACACGTGTTATTAATTATGTGTTGTCATCATAAAAAACCAGAAACTCTGAGATTGTGGGTTCAACTAAACTAGTGCTCCCCCTATCAACAATCTCAATAACAATGTTAGAAACTGCTACTATAGAAAGGTTGAAGTTCGTAAGGGAAAATACAAATGGATTCCTAAGGAACAACCTCCTGCAACTAACAAGAAAGGACCCAAGTTCAAATGGGTACCAACGTCAAAACCATTTAATTGTTTTGCAAGAAAGTAGTTGCAGCTAAAGCAGTACTAAACTTAAGGATGAACCACAATAAAGAATTCATAAGTTCTTGAGATTCAAAAAGTGGTCAATGTTGCAATCTTTTTAATGCATCATGCATCATAATTGTTTGTATGATTGATTGTTAAATGCATGTTTGTTGTATGTCTGTTTGAGTGACTTTTTTTGTGAAAATCAAGTTGCTCAAGTTTTAATCGATTATATTAAGTATTGAGTCAAATGTATTATGCGAAAACGAATTTTTATGTTCCCTCCAAATTTAAATTGTTGGGCTTTAAAACCTAAAACAAAGAAGCTTGGCATTCACTTTCTCACAAACAATCAAATCCTTCCTTTCTGGTACTGTGTGAAATATATTTCTTTGCACATCAATGGCTTCAAATTCATCTCAGCGGAAGAGAGTGAAAACTATAGGCACCAAAAACATGAGTAGACCATCACAATTAGAAGGCTGGATCAGCGATGATGATGCTCAATCCAAATTTCTCGATTATTGGAAGATGAGAAAACTGAGTACACATAAATTCCTGAAGCTTAGCTTCTTCTGGAATGAAGGATTTCAATTTCAAACCTGGATGAAACACTAGGATCTGAAGAAATTTGTAGAATTGGCTAACCCTTGGTATTCAGAACTAGTGAAAGTTTTCTACTGCACTCTCTAGATAAGTGAAGGAAGTTTATGCTCCAGGGTCAAAGGGATTGACATCAAGCTTACAGATGAAGTTTTGACAGATATAGTTGGGTTCAAACTAGGTGGAGAAAGATGTCATCTTGGCATTGAAGGTTTTCACAAGTTCTCTATCTATCAGGATAGCCTGAGAAATCCTGAGGAAATCAGGGACTACTCACATTACAAAACTGGTGGGATGAAGAAAGATGATCGACTGACTGTATTTGTTATATCTTGGATATTGATGCATAGAGGAAACAATCATGCTTAAGTCACTACTGAGGATTTGTATTTGCTTAAACCTATTAAAGAGAAGATTCAGGTGAACTAGCTTGTAGCAATCTCGGACAATATGCTGAAAGTAACACGACTTGAATCAACAATGTTGCCCTACTGTTTATTCATCTCTAAGGTTCTAATTCATTTTGGAGTTAACTGTATTGGTGAGTCAAGCGATTCATACAACAGAACAAGCTTAATTAGCAAATTTTCTCTACATAAGATGGGGATGCAGCACACTCCAAATGGATGGCAATTCAAAAGTAAGTATGCTAAGGAAGATGAGGAAGCAGGAGAATCTTCATCTATTCCATACAGGTCTAGATCAAGATTTCAAAGACCATTGCTAAGAGAAATAAGGTCTCTCAAAATTATTTACCAAGGAACAAAAGATGATGTTACTAAAATGAAAGAGCATCTGATTTTTGAAAAACGGAATAAGGAAAGCGCAGATGAGGAAGAATTGGGTGAAGTAGGTAGTACACCTGATGAGAGTGTTGCAATGGAAGAAGAGGAATGTGAGGATGATGATGTCGTTGAAGATAGTAACAATAACATGCTTCTCAAGACATATTTGAAGAAAAATAAGAAAAAATTTGAAAAGTTAATGAATCTGTAGTTTTTGATTTAGTTGTTTTGTTTGATATTAATGATTTTGTAGCTAGCATTATATGCCATTTATCTTTTGTTTTGATCTGATTGTACTTGATTATTAATATCAATGAAATCGGAGTTTATGGTTAACTTAATCTGCGAATGAAAAATTATATATGTAATTGAGTGAAACTGATAGTATCAAATCAATTTTATTATGACTGTATGGAAATGAGTTATTTCTTATTGTTACATCCATACCTTTGCATACTTACACAAATACCTTTGATGATTTTTGTACTATATTGATTCTAAAATGCTTCATCTGGAAAGATCTTGAAAGATTTTGCAAAAACATTACTTGCTGGCTGGATGAAACTGGAAAATCAACTTACAGGACTACAATAAATTTGATTAAGACTAAGATCAAATTGACTGAGTAACAACAGGGGTTTAAAGATTCCAAACTTGGAAAATTTAATATCTTTAAATCTTGTTTTATATGCTATTAATTGTTTTGTTCTTCTTATATCTCTTTGCTCAACTGAAATACATGTTTTAAGATGATAAAAAGACTAAACTTTTTTTTGATGAGTGAGATTTTATCAATGTTACTCTGATATTACAGTGATATATCTGATTTGATACAATGCTGATATATGCGGATACACGCTCTAATATATAATTTGATTAGTGCATTGTGCATTTGTGTTTTGAGATTAAAACATGCATAATGACATGGGGAACATTGCATATTCTTGATATGTTTCACATGTCTTCATTTAAGGGGGAGAAAATCCTAAATCATGTGAATAATATTGTCAAGGGAGCATCATAATTTGTTTTAATTGTTATCTGATGCCTCTCTATGTGACTGGTTATCTGTGTATCAATTACAGTGCGCTTACCTTTTTTGCTAATGCCCAAAGGGGGAGAATTATGATGATTTTGTAATTGATTGATAATTTGTTTTATTTGTGCAACATGGTTGATTATTAAACATGGTTGTGCATCATAAAAAAGGAGGGAGATTGTTGAGATTGTTGATAAGGGGAGCACAGGTTTGGCTTAACCCACAATCTCAGTAATATCAATTTTTTATTATGACAACACATAATTAATAACACGTGTGTAATCTGTGTTACATGTTCTATGTTTACATGCTATATGCTTTTGATCAATGTGTTAAATCTGTTTGTGAGAACACGATTGTGTTGTTCATTGCATATCACTGTGTTACATATGTGATTTTATATGTGAATGCATGACATATGTTTATGGAAAAGGAAAAGCACAAGCACTTATGTTAAACTTTAAATGTGTGGCAAAACAACAGTTTTAAGTCGATTACATTATGGGGTGAATCGATTAAAACTCATGCCTTTGCACAAATTATTTTCAAGTGTGAGATTTTTCAAAGAGAAAAGTTTTTCAAAACTATGCTTAAAGTTGTTGCATAATCGATTGCATGCGTCCTGCATTCAATTAAGTTTGTTATTGTTTTGAAAATCTGTTAATGCTTGACATAACTGTCTAACGATCAAACTTTTAATTGTGTTGACCAAGCATTAAATGATAGTCGACTGCATTAATTGCACATTTAATTAATTGTTGTGTTTGTTCTAACTGTTATAACATAATTGTTATATTCGATTACATTAGTAGCTTAGTTGATTAAATTGTGTCTGATATGTGTTACTTTATAAATTGACGCAGATTTGATTTTTGTAAGAACTTTTGTGATTCTAAAATTTTCATATCTTTTGAAGAAAGTTGTGATCTTACAGAAAAAGAGGAAAGGCTCCAAGAAACAAGATTTATCGTGGTGATCAACAACTTGTGATTTCTTGAAGAGCAAGACTGTTGTGTTTCAAAGGCTGATTGTTGGGTCACCGGCAAGCGTACTATATCGTACAAATAATATAAAATGGTAAGACCAAGTGTCGTGTCCCAAGAGACTCTCGGCACTAGACAATCGTGTGATAAATCGATTAATTAAAACTTAAAATGAACGAAATCATTGGTTTAGAATGCAAATACAAAAAATTAAATATGAATGCAGTTTTGATCAATTGAAGAGTAGCACAGTGATGAACGGATGATGTTTGTAATATGAGATGAATATGTTTTCGGGGTTAGATTTCACCAAGTTTACTCTCATGCATGTAAGAATTCTTCTTCTTTCATTAATGTCAACGTCACTCACTAAATTACTTAAAACTCGATCCCTCAACGAAGAAAGTTTATCCTTAATTACTAGGTCACAATCCCTTGCATCCCTAATAATAAATTTTGCATTAAGATTAGGAGCTTAAGACGACCAAGACTCGTACCCCCATCCTTGAGAAATACTGCTCTTGGGAATAATTCTACAAGAACCTGAATTGTAAGGAACCTCCCAGCACTCATGCAATTCATACATCATGCTATGAATGAGTTAAACAAAGCAAGCATTGATCACAAAAGAATTACCCTAACAATTAACGAAAGAAGCATATATTATTAAGAATCAATTCAAATACATAAGAGTTCACAAGGTTACATCATCCCCCAATAACAAATAGAAGTTAGTCCATCATCGTCATGGTGAAACTAAATGTACAATACAGAAGAATGAGATAGAAAAACCCTAAAAGTTGAAGATGGAAGCTCCCGCATCTAAATCCGCCTCTAGAGAGTGAAATAGTGTATTGTTGTGCCTCCTCTCCAAAAGATACAAAACCTAGGGCGTATGGGTCCTTTAGATAGAGCGAAATCAAAATAGAAACAAAGCCCAGGCCCATCTCACTGGCGCTCAGCGCCCCACTTAGGGTACCCGGGCTTGCTGCGATGCTAAAACGGACACTTAGCTACATTCAGAGGGCAAGTCGGCGTGGTGCATCTGGAAAAGTGGCGCTCAGCGCCCCAAAAAGGGTGCTCAGGTGTGGTGCGGCAACTTTTGGCACTAAGGGCCTTCAAGAGGGCACTCAAGCATTATGCGTTCCCCCTTTCTGGTGCTTTTCCGGGTCTTTCTGAGTTCCATCTCCTTGGCACTTCAGCTTAGCTCTCCATATTATCTCATTTCCTACTAAAACAAGGGAATTTAGTCATAAAATCATTAAGTTCAACCTCAACTCTCTTATTCACACAACTTAATAGAAAAACATTATTTCAAGCAAGTTTCTTAAGTAGAAAAGGGTGCATTTAGTATCAAAATTACATCACAGATAACGGTATTTTCAACTGTTATCACATATCAATTTGCACGTTTAGGTGTTATTGCGTGATTAGATTCTACAATCTTTTGAAGATTGGTTTGAGGTTCCTTCTTGTGATTACAGGAAGAAGAACATGTGTGTTCTTGACTTTGAGAGTGTCTCAAAGGGGTTAGACGGTAGGAGAAAGGATTCTTATTGCTGGTCTTGTTGTGTATTGCCTATATTTTGATTAGAGGGTTAGAGAAGTGTTTTAAATATTTGACGTAAGGTCTTCTATAGAAACCTTGTTGTAAAAACCTTGATCCTTATAGTGCATTTACTTCCCGTAGTTGGAAGGACATTGGATGTAAGCAGGTTGGCTCAACCAGTATAAAAACGCAGTGTTTGAATTTTCTGATCCCTACTCTTTTACATTAAATCGACTTCTTTTTGTAGTCGTTTGATTAAGTTTCCGCTGCATTTAAAATCTTTTACCTTACGATTCAAGAAAAGTATAAAGGCATCGTGTTTGTGAAAAAGATTTTAAAATCTTTTGTTTTTATACTTCACCAATTCACCCCCCCCCCCTTTTCAAACAACTCAACCTTATTGAAGCCTCCCATTACTGTTGTAAAGCCCTTTTGAATCAACTAGCCAATACTTAGGAGATTGCATCTCATTGTAGGCACAAACAACACATTAGTTATAATGGCACGCGAGCCATTCTTCCTTCGGATAACAACATCACCAATTCCCTCTTCCTTCAAAATACTATCATCAGCACATTTCACACTATTTTTCTTGGTTTCATCAAAATTCATCAACCATTCTTGTGGCAAGTCATATGATTCGAACATCTTGAATCCAAATACCACATTTGATCTTGAGAGTGTGAGTTTTCTTTAGATGTAGTTACCATCAGAGTGAGTGGTTATGTATCAGATTCCTCTTAGCCTCCTTTCCTCGAACCTTTTTCTGTTATTCCTTTTCAGCATAACACTCATAAGAGTAGTGCCCGTACTTATGACAATTGAAAAATTCAACATTCCTCTTGTCTTTCTTGCGGAAGTTCTTATCTGATTTGCCATTCTCCTCCTCCGTTGAAGTTTCATCTTGATCATCTTTGGTCTTATCATTTCACCACTTCTCTTTTCCACGTTTCCCTTTCCATTTCTTGAATGTTTTCTTCTCTTCATTCTTGGAATGATGCACCTTCAATGCCTACTCATCACTCCTAATTGGAAATCTATCAAACAGTCTCATCTCGTGTGCTTCTAGGGAGCTTTACAATTCTTCTATCTTCATCTTATCCAGCTCTCTTGACTCTTCTCTACCCACAACCATGTAGTCGAATTTCTAAGACAAAGACCTCATGATCTTTTCAGTGACCATTAAGTCTGTGATGACTTCTCCACATCCCTTCATTTGATTGGTGATGGAAATCACTTTATCAAAGTACTCTCTGACTCTATCACCCTCCATCCTTTGCATCAACTCATATTGCTTCCTTAACATTTGCAACTTGACCTTCTTGATCTTTTCTCCTCTAGTATGACACCTGATCAAGATACTTCAAGCTTCCCTCATAGTCTTTACATGCTGGAACTTTTCAAAGTGAGCATCGTCTACACATTGGTGAATAATGAACAACGCTTTATTGTCTTTGATGAGTCGATATTTTATTGATTTCACTTAGTTTATTGTGCTAGAATTAATCAGGGAATTGTGCTTAATTGTCCGGTATTTTCCCGTTTTCCTAATTATGCTTAATTTGACCGGAAATTCTAATTTTAATTAATTTGAATTTTCTGAGCTAATTATTTGCATTATTATTTTCAGGGAAAATTTTGGAAACACAATTTGGGACATTTGGAGGAGACAAAATAAATTCAAGACTCTTCCATAAGCGTTTTAGAATTAGTTGTATTTTAATTTAGTAGTTTAGAATTTTTAGACAAACTTTGACATTGTGGGCCAATTTTTGGTATTTGTTGTTGAGCCCAATAGTAAAAAATAGACACATGGCACCCTAGGGTTGGGGGGACCCCACCCTAATTTTTGGACACTTGATCCTAGGGAAAGAAAGGGGACAGCTGTCACTTACCTATTCTGCTGGCTGCTGGAACGTTCTTGGGGGGAGACTTTTATTTGCTTGAAAAATGGTGATAGATAATGGATAAATGGAGAAGCACGTTGAATTTCATTGAGAGAAATACGTTGTTCTGGCTACAATCTGTTTTTGCGTATTCCATTTGGTAGCATTTATCAATTGTTGCTTTTATCTTTGCTTTCATTCCTTTCTTTAATTGTTGTTTCATTTACCTCACATGAGTGTTGATTGATGGGGAGTTAAGCTTGGTTTTACGGCTGCAAGAAATGGAGCAATTTCTATTATACTTTTTTATTAAAGTGATGGAACGGTGGTTTAGTCTGAGAGAAAGAGTGTAATTCCTTATTTTTAGCATTGGTAGCAGATGCCGTAATGAGTAGCTTTTACATTTCTTTTGATTAGCTTCTATATTTTTTTTTTTTATTTTGTGAAAGCACATTAGTTGCATTTAGAAAAGAACTTTGCAGGTGAAGTGACGGTCTGATGGTGATGAGAAGAGGGCTCCACTAGGCTCCTTTCATTTTCTTTTATGTTTATCCTTCATCAATTTTTTTTATTGCCAAGAAATACATCTTTGAGAGAAGAGTCTGGTGATTTGATTTGGAGAGAAAGTAATTCAATTTCATTTGATTGGAAGTGGCACACATTAAAGGAAGTGTTGACTCATGGACTGGAAGAAAGGCACACGTAGAATTTTATTTTTCTTTGAGAAAGTGTCATATTGGATTTTCTTCTCCTTGCATTGGGATTGGTTGCTGCATCACGTAGGTGGCCAGATTTTGGCATCAAGGGCTGCAGCACATTTTGAAGGTGATTTTGGTTTGGATGGGAAAGTGGGTCATGGCAATGAGTGGTATTTCAAGAGTATTCCAATTTCAAGTTTTCTTGAGTAAATATCATTTGGTCACATGAGTGATAGGAAAAATAATGTTGTTATTTCTTAGCTTTAAATTAGTTTGCATTGTAGCATTAGTTGTTTTTAATTTCTTTAATTTAGTTTTGCATTTAATTTAACTGTGTTTAGATAATTGTTTGTTCTAGTATTTGGTTTAGCATTTTCACTCTCTGGACTCGATTTTAAAAAAATAACTGCAACCAGACCAGAGCTCCAAATTCTANGTTTTATATATCAAATGAAAGATAATTGAGTCTACTTTCCAGGAAAAAAAACCTCATCTCATTTAGAGCTCTGTAGAGAAAGTTATGGTTAAAACATTGAGCAAAGGTCAGAGCTGCCTAGTTCCAGCGTGAATTTTCGTTTTTACTGTTTTAATTTCATTTTAATTTTTCCGCATCCACAAACAACATTTCAAACCCCCCACTGTGTTAGACCTGATTCTGAACCGCAATTGGTCCTTGTGAGACGACCTAGGGGTCATTCCCTAGCTATACTGCATTTCTAATATGCTCATTAAATTTTGCATGGGCCGCGACACCCATCAGTCTTTCTTTCTCTCTTCGGCCTTCTGATCATCAGCTGCACCCGCAGAAAATTCTTGATGATCACCTTCAACCACCTCATGCACATCTTGGTATTTGAATAGGACCCACATCTATGTACTCTATTTGCTCCAAATTTTTTTTGTGAGAATTAGTAGATTAGCGGATGAAATATCATTGTTGGCCATCCTTTACACCCTCAATCTTTTACCAAGAAACACAATCTTGATCTTCTTCATGCTTCAACGACCCTTTCGCCAAGCCTTTATGATTTCTAAAGCTTCCAAGTCTCGAACCTAGCTCTAGATACCACTGTTAGAAAGGTAGAGAATGAGGGTTTGAACCTATTGCACCGAATCGAACAGTCTGAGAACGCCTGCACCGGACGTCGGTGGACGACTTCACCGAACACCAGAGAACGAACCCGCAGAGCACTATTGCACCGAACGGTCAAAGTACTAAAGAATCGAATGGTCAGATACAGTGACCAGAGAAAGAAAAGAAAACTCAATATGCATTGAATAATCTGTGTAGTATTACTCATTCTCCTGCCTATCAAATATGTACAGGTGTTGGGCTTTTATAAGAGCAAAGTACAAGTGCCGAAGACGGTTAAACAACAACTATCTTGGTTTACACACTCACATATTAAACTTTTACTATGAGCATATCCTAATTCATTACTAGAAAAGCAGAAGGATTGATTATTGGGAACAATTAATGAATCAAGATTGATCTTTTATCTTCTCTCTTTAGAGTTCCTTAGTTCTTCTTGATTTTCTCTCGTGATGAAGATAGAGAAAAATGAATAGAAATAATGAGCGTGCTCATAAAGGAGACCATGACTCCTTTATGTAATTTATGACAATTATTTTTTCTAAGTTTCAATAATTATAATTTGACTTTTTCAAAAATTAAATTATTGATAGTCTCTTTACAATAAATGATGAAGTCAAAATTTTGGATATTGATCGATATATTTAACAAAAATAATTGGCACGGTGAGAAAACTTCGGTTTCTTTATCAAAGAACTTATTTTGGCATTCAAGAGAAAAAACACTTCATACACTCGGACATAGTATACTGAAATACACAAATCAGAAAGCCACAGATCTGGTCTCACAACTTTAACATGGCCAAAACCAAAGCAACTAATATAATTGTATTATATCTCCTTTCTATAAACTAGCACGTTAAGTTATTAACCCTCTCACAAATTTATGGATACCACAGTATGTAGCATAACAAAGCCTTTTTTCCCATTTTTGGGTTTTTGCGATCAGAATCGATGAGTTGGGATACTCTGCTCATGCCTGAAGACGTTTTGAGGATCCACTTGGGTCTTAATCCTTACCAATTTTTCGAAGTTGTTCTTGTAATAACTATAGCCCCAAGAACGTGCCTTTTCGTAGGTCCTGCTGTTCTTGGTGTTTTCTCCCAAATCAAGGTCCCTGTAATTCACATATGCTTCCCTTGGAAAGCTAGAAACATAAAGACCCATGAAGTTGTAAAGTTTCCTAATCCAATCTATGTGCTTTGCAGGATTCTTGTCTCCCTTTTCCCACAAAGTCAGGTACTGAATTTTATACAGTGTTCCATTTCTGTGAGGAAACGGGGTGTCAGATTCTGAAAACTGGCTCATCTTTCCACCATACGGATTCCAAATCATCAAGGGGCTATCTTCTATCAGCAACCTTTGCCACAGCCCTTCAAGACCCGTTTCTGGGATTGGTTTTCTCACAAAATCTGATTTGGCCTTGAAGAAGTTCTTGAATGTTGGCTTTCCTTTGAGAAGTACTTCAGGAGGGGTGCCACTTGGAAAGCCCGCAACATAAAGCACAGATTTGATCCAGCTAGTTTCCAAGCAATCCTTTCTTGTCAAACCCAACTCAGGGAAGCTTTTCTTCATAATTTGGAGGAGTGTCCTTGCCCCACCAAGGAAGAGAGCATTGTAAGAAGTTGTGACAGTCCTCTGAGTCTTATTTGCAGCACTGGATGGCTGAATGATGACTCTGATGAACAGGTTTTCATCAATATAAGGAGCCACTTCCTGCCATCTGTGAAGAATCTTGGTTGCACCTTGTTCAAGGCTCTTGGTAACTGTAAAAACAGTCACAGTTGGTGGCACAGGAACCAGCTTTACCTTCCACCAAAGAAGGATCCCAAAGCTTCCACCTCCACCTCCTCTTATTGCCCAAAACAGGTCTTCTCCCATGGCTTTCCTGTCAAGAATTCTGCCATTGGCATCAACAATTTTAGCATCTATGACATTATCCACCCCAAGGCCATACTTTCTCATCATGCTTCCATATGCTCCTCCTGTAATGTGCCCTCCAATGCCTAAGCTTGTGCAAAGGCCTGCAGGGAAACCATGAATGGAACTCTTCTCATATATTCTGTAGTACAGTTCACCAGTCGTGGCACCAGCTTGAACCCAAGCGGTGTTGCTTTTGATATCAACATTGATGCCACGGAGCTTGACCAGGTCAATAATTATGAAGGGGGTCTCAATTTCTGAAACATAAGAGATTCCCTCGTAGTCATGGCCTCCACTTCTCACAATGAAGTGTATCCCAAGTTTCTTCGAGCAAATTACTGCTGCTTGGACAAGAGAATCACTGTCGGGGGTTAATATAAACTCAGGTTTTGGTGCTGAAGGCACCAAACATCTTAGGTTCTGTCCGGTTGAATCAAGGATGCTGGTGAATGAAGGGTTGCTTGGACTGTAAATTAATGAATCAGGTGAAGATTTTGTTCCTGAATTCAATTTGAGACATTGGACAAAACTCTGTTCAAGTGAAGCTGAAATAGCCAATGAAACTGATAGAAGGAGGACTAAAAGTGACAGGGGTATGATTGGAGACACCATGGTTTTGTGCTCTCTGTTTTGTGGCTAACAAGTCTGTCACCAATGCTCTATATATAATTGGAGCTATTGAGCCTCGTCGTTTAATTAAGCATTATGAAAACATTAAATCATAGAATTATATTTAGGAAAAAGTTACTTTCCCATTGACAATTTATATAGGGATAAAATGATTTTAACAAAAGTTAATTTTTATATCTTTAAAGAAAAAGAAAGTGTGAAAGGTAGTGAGAGATAAATAGTGAAAGTATGAAGAATAATATCAAATAGGTCTAAAATGTCTTTAAATTTATGCTATATTTTATTTTTGTTTTATTTTTTAAATATAATATTTGATTCTTTCATTCTTCCCACAATAACATAAATTAGAAGTGACAAAATGGATTGAATGTAACTGGTTAGTTGGTCAACATGTCCAAAATAGGACGGATCAAGTTAAAAATTTCAATTTGTAAATTTATTTTGACCTAATTTATCCGACTCGTTAATTTGATCGGCCAAAATGTAGGCTAACTTGACATAACCCGTTAGCCTTTTTCATGATTAAAAATTAAAATAAAAAACAATTTAAAAAAGTAACTTTTTTATATTATTTTTTAAAGATATAAATATATAATAGTATTGTATTTTAAATTATTAACACTTACAGATTAAGTTTCAAATATTAGTTATAATAGAATAATTTAGAATGTAAATGTAATAATTATTTTAATTTATGATTAAATTTATTTTTTGTTTCTTAACATTTAAGAAAAATTAGATTTAGTCTCTTTTGAAACTTTAGTCTAATTTAGTATCCCAACTATTGAAATGCTTGGATTTAGTTCCTAGCCTCTGACAATCTTATAAAAATTGTAACTTGTGTAACGACGTTCTACCGTATCTTTTTCATTTTTGACACATGCTTATACATGTGTGTATTATAATTATATTTCTGTATTATATTATATTATAATTAAAAATATATTATGTTATATTATATTTTTGGATATACAGATTTTTGATGTCCCTCTTCTTCAAAATAAAGACAACTTAGGGTTCTCCTACCTTCAAATTCCACAACATGAACCACCACTGTCACAACACAAGGGCCTATTGCAACTCGATCCTAGTACACTCAGGGTTACACCAACAAAACTAGCCACCACGACACACCTCCACCATTGTCGGATGAAGTGGTCTCTAATGTTACTGTTTGAAGCTAGACTCGCCATCGATGTCATGCAAACTCCTCGTGTTCTTCTTTTTTCTTACGAATCTCATCCCTTCCTCTTCCTCTTTCTTAAGCCTCGTGACCAATCACCATTAGTGGCTTCGTCGACATCAACACAATAACTTCTTCTTGATCTCCATAGCACGTGAGGCTGACCTTTAGAGTAGGGTCTTTTTTTTAGTATCTTGTTAAGATGTTCATTATAATTTGGTGTTTTTCTTCTTGTTTCTTGTGTGAAGATTGCGTGTTTGGTTGTTGGAAATGGTGTGAGTTTTTTATTTGCAAGGGAGGAAAAATCAAGGTTAGTGATGTTGAAGTTCCACATCGACTAAAGATAAGACCAATTTAGAGTATATAAGTGGGTGAAAATCTCATTTTACAAGTCGGATTTTTCTAGTTAAGTTAGACTTAAAGTCTACTTTTTAACATGGTGTCAAGGCCATTATTAAAGTTTATCCTAAAGAAATTTATTGTTTGTTAGGCATATTGTTTCACTCGTTATCGAGTCGCTATCAGACCATTAATTACTATCTAGTCTCACACATAAGATGTATATACCTCGATGTGAGACGAGTATTGGAAGTTTCACATCGACTAGATATAAAGCCAATTTCATATATATATATATATATATATATATATATATATATATATATATATATATATATATATACATATATAAGTGGATACAAACCTCACCTTATAAGTTAGGTTGGTAGGATTGAGTTAGGTTTAAAGTCTACTTCTTAACAAGTGAAGGTTTTGATTGGCATGGATAATGGAAGTGAGGACTTTTTTGGTCCTCTTTCTTGCGTTGGGATGGAGAGTAAAAAGTGTGTTTTTTTGTTATGTGAATAGAGCCTTGAGTAATGGAGATGGTGGGTTGATGATGGATAAAAGTGTGGTTGATAATGGAGGGGACGAAGGGAATGAATGGAGGTGTTAATTAATGATACTGGCAGTGGTTTTGGATGAAAGGAGTTGTGTTCTAGTATTTTGGTTGTTGGAAATTTTGAAATGGTAGTGGAGGGGATGAATATGGTGAGTTGATGAATGACGGTGGGAGAAAGATCAATATGGATTATGGAGGCATATGGATGAAGCGTATCTGAGGAAGAAAAGGAAAATGAATATGATCCTGTGTGGAAGAAAAATGAACCTGTTAATGTATGTCAATGAAGCCTTAATGTGTTTGTAGCTTTTTAATTATACTATAATATAATTCAAAAATATAATTATAGAGACATGTAAAGTGAGGTGTCAAAATATGAAAAAATATGATAAAATTAAGAGACTAGATCAAAGTTTTTTAACAAAAGGATTAGTTTTAATTTTTATTCAAAATTAAGAAACTAAAAACATATTAAACTCTTTAATTTTAATTTGTCTAATTAAAAGTATTAAATAATCAATTAAAAGTTTAAAAGATATTTTATATGATTAAATATGCTTTTAATATTTATTTATATGTATATATAAATATTTTAAAAATTAAAAATTAAAAAAATTAACACAAAAAAGACGAATCAGTCCAGTTCATCAATCCGTCCTTTATAAAACGGATTATCTCTAATTATCCATTTTTGTTTATCAAGTCAGTTGAATTCAACCCATTTTAATGATCAATGACAAATCATATGAAAACATTTTAACACCCCATGAAAATAAAATATTATTTAACATCTTTACGAGTATTTTAAAGATATTATCAGGATTTACCTTTAATTGGATATAAGTACTTACTATAAATTCTATAAATCTGAATGTTTTAATGACATTTTAAAAATTCACCTTTTAATGGACATAAATAGTTACTAAAAATCTAATTTAGTTCTAGAAATGTTATTGAGATCGGATTTACCCCATAACACTAGAGTGCCATAATCCCGTTACTATTGAAGGAAACCTGAGCTCAGAAATACATCATATAGATGAAGATAGTGTTGGCATTGATTTGGGGTGAACAATCTAATCTTAATTACGAAATTCGAAACATAAACTTTTTCATATCCTTTTAATTTGAAGAACGTCGACCCATTATGATATAACAGAAAATGAGAATGAGGACTTTGCTTCATCCCATAAAAGGGAGCGGCAACCCTTTAGTCATGTGGAATGACCCCACACGTTTTTTAATGTTTTTCTAAAGTATAAGAGACAAACATGCCTACATATTTATGACGTAGTGTGTTCATATGCATATTAAAATTAATTAACCAATTATTCTGTGACTAATGTAAAATATTATTATGGGTCTAAGTATAATTTAATAAAATATAAGATTCTATTAATTATTATGAAATGTCAGTAATAAAAATAAAATAAAATAACTTACAATAACTAACTATATTTATGTATTTTTTTAAATTTATGTACTAATTCTAATTATAAAATTTAGGGATTTTATGTGTTTGTGTTGTTTATGATATGAGATTACGTTTGAACCACTATATTTTTAATTAATTGAAAGCATCTTGTCACGTGAATCGAAAATCAATTATTTTGGAATGTATATTGGATAGTCTTGATTGGAAAAACAATTTCCTATTATGCAAATTGAAAATTTTGGATGCACCCGTTATGAAACTAAAAGCCTTATCTGCAAATAAATGTTTTGAATTGCTTCCCTTAATGCAAATTGGAGTCATAAATGCATAATGTATTTGGGTTCATATTTTTGTTAAATTTATTTAAAGTGGTTTTTGACATTTTTGAGTATGTAGTCACAGTTTTTATAATTTTTGTTTAATTTAATCGTTTTCTATTATAACGTTTAAATGGTTAACTAGAGAGTGTTCATATGAGTTAATATTGTAAAGAAGTGTAATTTTTTGACATACATGACAATTGTTTAAGAAGGAACATACTCTTTTTAAGTTTGGGAATGATTGTTTCAATTTGTTTAAGTGTACTTCTATGATTAGATATGATATACTTTATGATGGTTTATATAAATTAAATTTGGATAATTTGTATGTTGAAACTCTTATGACCTTACATCACAATGTTAGCACTAGTTTGTTGCATAAGTGTTTGGGACACATTTACAAAAAAAGGATGCAAAGATAAATAAAGAATGAAATCCTTTCGAATTTAGATTTTACTAATTCGGATGTGTGTGTGTGTGGATTAAAGAGAAACAAACAAAACATTCAAAAAACGAGCCATAAGAAGGACTCAACTTCTTGAAATCATATACATCGGTATATGTGGTCCATTTGATATAAATTATTTTATTAAAGAGGTACTTCATTACCTTTATTGATGATTTTTTGTGTTGTGGACATATCTATTTATTGCATGAGAAATCTCAAGCAATGAATGCCTTGGAAGTTTATATAACTGAAGTAAAGAGGCAATTAGATATAAAAGTGAAAATTATCAAGTTAGATAGAGGTGCTAAGTATTATGGGAGATATGATGAAAGTGGACAACACCTTTCTATTTGCTAAGTTCATTGATAAATGTGGTATTTTTTTTCCAATACACAATGTCAAGCACACCACAAAAAAATTGTGTGTCTAATCAAACCTTAATAGATATGGTTAGGAGGAGGTTAAGTAATTCATGTTTACTTGTATCAATGAGGATGTATGCTTTAAAGAAAACTATGTATTTATTGAAAAGTTGTTCAAAAGACTTCTTTTGAGTTATGGACAAGTAGGAAACCTAGTTTAAGACACCTACATGTTTAGGATTTTCAACAAAATGTAAAAATATACAATCGATAAATAAAAGAATAATAAGTGGATAGTTCATTCGTTATCCAAAAATAAATAGAAAAGGATACATGTTTTACTATCCTACCTATAATACAAGAAATGTTGAAACTGGAAATGCTTTGTTCATTGAAAATGGTGAAGTTAGTAGGAGTGAAGGTTCACAAATTGTGGAGATGAAGAAGTTAGAGTACAAGTTTCTATAGCTAATACCTCTTTTTCACAAGTTATTATTCCCTATGTTGTAGAACCACACAACAATAAAGAAGAACAATAAATTAATGATCCTGAGGTTAACAATGAGCTGGTAGTAGAACAACTACAAGAAATCGTATTAAGAAGATCTCACAAAGAAAGAAAGTCTCCTATTTTGAATTTACAAGAGTTAGAAAATGACCTAAGTGTTGATAATGACTTAGTTTCATTGTCAAAAGCCAGTGATGGTGATAATTCTATTAAGTGGTTAGATTTATGAAATATGAGCTTAAATCAATGACACAAAATGGGGTATGGGACCTTGTGGAATTATTAGAAGGATGCAAGAAAGTTGGATGTAGATGGGTTTTTAAGACTAACCGTGAATCTCATGGCAATATTGAACATTACAAGGTATGACTTGTTGCCAAAGGTTTTACTCAAAAAGATGACATTGACTGTAAGGAAACATTTTTGCCTGTTTCTATGAAAGATTCCTTTAGAATTATCACGATATTAGTAGTTCATTATGATCTTAAATTGCATCAAATAAAGGTTAAAATTGTCTTTTTGAATGAAGATGTTTATATGGACCAACCTGTGGTCCATATAAACTTAAGAAATCAATATATGAACTTAAGGAAAGGAGCATGGTGTCCAAACTTAAGAAATCAATATATGAACTTACATAAGCTTCTCGAAAATCGTATCTTAAGTTCAATGATAATAAAATGTACTTTGGATTTAAGGAAAATAATAATATAATAGTACAGGGAGGGAAACATGTTGACATAATGATGTACAATTGTCACCACTTTTATTATTTCTATATCTTTAATTATAAATAATGATAAAACTAATTTATGGAAGATTCTTTAATACACATTATACTTTATATATTAAATCAGATAATGTTATAATATCACATTAATTAGTCAAATGAGAAAATAATAGAATTAATTGACGAATTAATTTAATTATGTGATTCATGTAAAATATTATAGTGAGTCTAAATGTGATTTAAAATAAAAGCCTATTGATTATTATGATAAATCATAAAAAAATAATAATAACTTACAATAACCAACTTGATCTATCTCGATTAATAAAATGGATTATGTTTGGTCTCTAGTCATATCACTATTAATTATTAGAAGTTATAAAAGAAGTTGGAGAAAAAAAGACCTAAATAATGCATTTTATTGAATTTATCATGAATCAATGTTAGTATCTCCCATTATAATTTATGTTAATATATGAAAACGATAAATCGTAATATCAATAATAGTTTTATGAAATTGAAATAGAAATATAGAAAAACTATAAATAACTTATAATAATGCATTGAAAAAAGAGAATTATGTGTAAATGGAATTCATTTTCTGGAACACTGATGGTTATAGCCTTATGGTCCACATCGTTAATCAATTACCATGTTTTTTACGTTAGTTGATTGCGTTACGTAACGTTCGACTCCTCAAATTTTGTAATACTTGTTTTCCAAGAGTAATTAAAGTAACAAATATTCCGGACTGTTGAACCTTGAAGTCACAATTCAAGATGATATGTTGTTTTTGAACGTATACAACAAAATTTTAAGTTGCAGTGTAACTATATGAAAAACATGGTACTAAAAAAATAATCATTTTTTCATTTGGAGAAATAGTTACATTATGTTTCTAATTAGTAAAAAACTTTTGCTAGTAACTCAACATGTCATTAATGTTTGTTTTGTTATTCAACATAAATAAAACTTATATAAAACTATCTCACAAAAAATGCTTGTGTTTTGAAAAAGAATTAGGCAATCAAAACAAATGCTTAACATAATATTTCCTATCAAGCCTGAGTGCATTCAAAGCTCTTTTTTTTTTCACGTATTTACAGTTAAAACATAATTTATGTTAATTAAAGACATTTAAATTTTCCCATGTATTATAAATTACCATAGCATTAGAATGCTAACCGCCACATCATTTTAAACAAAACCTTTATTATTGGTTAAAGTATTCTGAAAACTTCATTTGTTAGATTATATGCGGCTCAACGTGATATTTTTATTTTTATCATATTTGTTATCTATTAGTTGCATGTTTAATTTCACATTCAAAATTTTTATTTATGTCCGAAATTACTTTTGAATTGAAATGATGATATACGTGGTTGTTGTTGGATAAAACAATGTATTAGAGTTTTGTTAATTGGTTATTTTTAAAATAAAAATATTTAAAAATAGATTACTTCATTCTTTAAATTAATTTTAACATGTAACAACCCTTAAATTCAACAGCTTAATGGGATCCAGGTGGTTGTAAGGGAGTGGACTGGCGACAGTATATAAGTCGGGATTTTAAATCTGGTGTCATTTTCCGGCATGCGACTTTCTCTCCAAGTTTCTGAAATTCTCGTTTTCTCCTCCTTCTCTCTAGCTTCTCTCTAAAAACTTCTCATCCTCTTTACTTCCGATCACCAAAAAGACCAAATCTGAGCTCTCCTGGTGCTAAAGATTTTCATTTGCACTGAACGAATCTTTATTCCGAGTTGGTGTTCTAAAAAAGGGGTTGGTGTTTGAGGAAAGGTGTTTTGTTGACTAAGTTGGCAACTGCCTGTCAAAGAGGTAAGGGAAGCTTGTATAATTTAATTATGATTCTCTGTTTTGAATGGTTGTATGTTTGAATGATGTCTTGTTTGGTTATTTGATGGATATGAACTATTGGTGTTACTACATGTTCTTCTGAAGGTGTTGATGATTGACAAATGGCGTGAACTGGGTAGGAATAGGGCTTGATCATAAGTCTGCAGTATTCTGCAAAAAAATTTACTTATCGCCGAGGGTCATTCGTGACTGTCGGTTTCTATTATGTGTGTTCAGTCTTAACTGAGTTCTTCTCTAGTAGAACTTGGTTAATGACCGATCGGTCTTGTATTATGTATAATAGAATATGTGTTCGGTTTAAGAATAATTTTACTTTTCCACTTAGTAGTCATCTTAGATAAGGTGTTCAATATAGTTTAAGTTTTCAATATGATAAATATTCTCAGGTTGTAAACAATGTTCGATTATATTATCAATGTTCGGTCCCAACCAAAAAATGTTCGGTCTAGACCCATAGTGTTCAGTCCAACCCATTAGTATTCGGTTTAAGATAATAGTATTCGACACAAACCAATAGTGATCAACCTAAGCTCTTATTGTTCAAGTTAAGTCAATAGGGATCGGTCTAAGACAATAGTGGTGGTTCTAGGTCATAAGTATTAGGTATACTATTCAAGTGTTTGGTTTTAACTTTAGAGTTGGGTTGTTCGGATGTTCAGCTTCAGGGAAGTTGCGCTCATGCTTGAGTTGTTTCTCTTCATATATTATGCTAAGTTCTTTCGTTCAATTGTATTCGACAATGATGATTGATTTACTGTTTGGTTTAATTTTACGTATGTATGTATATTGGAGGAGGAAGGATGTGGATATTTCAAGTGGTATGGAAGAGAATTCCAAGGAGGAAGTTCTCAGTGATTGGTTATTAAATTAGTAAAGTATGAATATGGATAGTGAAATTCACGACGTTCTTCCTGAAATTCTAATGATTACTAGTTCTCAAGTAGAGATGGTAAGTCATGTGGTGAGAATGGAAGGAGGCCCTAGTCTAAGGGGGAGTCCTTAGGTGAGGTATAACGGGCTAACCTCGGGTGGCAGCTGAGGGGTTTCCAGTTACTACACCACCCAGGTGCACGAACGGCCACAAGCTACATATTCATACAATCTAGACGGTCGAGTCAAGTAGTCGGTTATTGTATGTATGTTATGTTTGGTTTTTGTTGGAAATGAATGTTTGAGGATTGTATGTTATAATTTTATGATTAATTAAATTACACTAGCTTACCCTGCATTTCTGTCTTGTCTTCTGTTACCATTCGGTTATCCTTTCTCTTGCAATGATCATCCTTTGGATGTGAGCAGAAGTTGAAGCGTGTTCGCTGGAACAAGTCCACTAGTGCAGAAAGGGCTTTAGACGTCAGTTATTATGGGCATTTAACGTCACATCAGAAACCGACGTCTTTACGGGTAACGTTAATGGGACGTCGGTTTTCTGCATGTGCGACGTCGTTATAGACGTCGGTTAAGGCCAAAACTCGACGTCTAGTAGCACCTCCTTCCTTTGCTAGTTTCCTTGTAAGAAAAAATTGCGTCTTTTGGATTTCTCATGGCATTTCAACCCAAAGATGAACCTGGGTCGTTGCCTAGGTCCACTCCGACCGCCAATGAAAAAGAATACAGTGAGAATACGGTGACACAATATTCTCACCGTTTTCTTTTTCAATGACGGTGGGAATGGCTTTATGCAAGGACCCATGTTGGTCTTTTGGTTGGAATGCCATGAGATATCCAAAAGACGTAAGTTTTTCTTAGGAGGAAACTAGCAAAGGGAGAAGGTGCACTACGCTACCCAAAGACACAAGAAAAAACCATACCAAAACACAATGAAAACACATTTTAATCGGTTCAAATAAAAGATAATACATCAAATATTACTTTAATCAGATTAAAAGCAAGTTTAACCATATCAAAAGAGATTAAACGCACCTGTAAATTCAAAGAAGCGGAGAGAAAAGCAAAGGAAGACGATGAAGTGCGCGAAACTGCTGGTTCACAATCTCTATTTTAAAAAGAAATCTGACGTTGGTTGCATACGAGCTCGATGTCTATAATGGAAAAGACGTTGGTTAACTCACTAATTCGACGTCTTTCTGATTTAAAAATTAATATTCGCGGGGCTTATAGACGTCGACTACTAAGGCCACTAACGTCTATATACGATTATAGACGTTAGTGAGGAGGCATCCGACGTCTACATGACGGAAATGAATGACTTTTCACCTGCCTGACAGACATATAGACGTCGGTTATCGCTTACCTAACGTCTATAGGTCTGACAGGTTGGTGAATAGCCATTAATGTCCACCATATAAACGTCTGTTAGGACAGTCCCAACGTCTATATGATGGAAAGGAATGACTTTTCACCTGCCCCGTAGACATATAGACGTCGGGTCTGCCCTAACTGACGTCTATATGTCTGACAGGTTGGTACACAGTCATTAATTTCCGCCATATAGACGTCGGGGCCCTATCCAACTAATGTCTATATGTCTGAAAGAAATGACTTTTCATCCACCTGTCAGACATATAGACGTAAGTTAGTATAGCACCGATGTATAAAAGACTATAGACGTCGGGGTCCTTCCAAACCGACGTCTATATGGCCAACTTATTTACGAAAATGTCACTGGTCATCAATATACGTTGAACTTACCCCTAACCGACGTCTAAGAGGTGACGTTAATAAGCGTTTTTGCACTAGTGATCCTGGAATGCAAGAACCTCGAAGAATAGTTTAGGACTACTCGGTCAATAGTTACAAGCATATCTTTTATATAATTGTTCGGTATATCTCATCAACCTAAACTTAATGGTAGAACCGTTCTGATTTGTTCATACGTTTTGTAACCTACGATTATTATGATTATTGTAAAGTTTTAACTTTCAAATATTTTAAGACATATGTAAATATCATTTTAATTCCAATGACTCTCGTGTAATATTATTACATGTTACCATTATGCTATAACTTTTTAGATGTTACATAACCAAAGTTATGTTCATTAAAAGTCAACTTTACGTACATTTTCTTAAACATAATAAGTGAGACGACTTTTGACTATTGGGCAACTCGTTGTTGACTGCATCCTTCACTGCCATAATTAATACTTTCCACAAAAAGAGAAAAAGTGGAAATAACTGATAAAATAAAAAATGTAAAGGAAATTCAATGGCCCAGTAAATTAAAAAGTAAAGAATTTATTATTCTTTTGTAAAAGAAACACTCCAAAAGCAAACTTGGTTAAAAAGTGAAGAACTTAGTTCCTTTTGTAAAAGAAACACTCCAAAAGAAAACTTAGATAATTTTAAGTTGAATGTATTCGTAGTTGTAAAGATATAAATAATAAGTCTTAGTGATATGATTAAATAAAATTAATCAATTATCCTACAACCACTAAAAAATATGACAATGTTTTTTAATATTTATCACTTAAATCAAATATAGTATTAATAGTTATGATTTTCAACGCAAGTAAATTTATAAAGAGTCCTAGATTAAAGAAAATATCAATACATAAAAGAGAATATATGGCACGCTCCACAAGGCAGAATTCAACCCTCTTACAAAAGGAAATAATAAAGAACACAGGTAGTTGAACAACCACCCTTTACACTTCTCATCTTTATCTCTCTCTAATAAATAAGAAAATAAAATAATAGAGTCCAATCTCATTTGGCTCATCTTTTAATAAGTATAATAAAAATAGGTTACGATAGAATGATATGGCCTATAATGATGATTGAAAATCACGTTTGAGTTTGTATTGGGGTTAGTACTTAGCAGGCTAACCCTATAAATTAAAAAAATGTTTAACTTCTTTTTATTTCGTGAACTTAATTTTAATTGTTAACTTTCATGAAGTTCGCTAGAATATGTTACAAAATTTAGTTAAAATTTGATTTTAGAATAAATTATGCTTTTATTATATTGGAGAATTTGAACTTATAGAAAAACTAACCACTGATAAATATATTTTTGAGTTTTTAAAGAATACTCTAAAAAATATATTATTTAAGTTTAAACAACTAATAACATTTAATATTATAAAAAAAAATAATGGTTGGATGGAGTAGTTAGAAGGTTGAATCACCTATATTGTCCCATCATTTTACAAATTAAGTAGATCAATGCAATCTATTCTTTCATCTTTAAAAATGTTCAGTGGATGAAATAAGAAAGTGAAAATATGGATGGCGAAAATAATGTTAATTTTTTTGGTGAATTAAAAAAAAATGATACTTACTTGTAATTATTTAATATATTCATTTTTCTTTTATTTTAAAATCTAAACAAATAATTTAAGTTTACGTTTTTCCAAATGACATCTCATCTTGCTACCAAACAAGATTTGTAACGTTGTCTGGAGAATTTAATGGAATGGACTTAATTGCTCTAAAAGGGACCTACTCGAAGAAAAACAGCAAAAATAGGAACCACCGAATCTATTAAACCATATATTAATTTTGTAGAAATCTTTTCTTAAAATTCTTTCTCCTTTCTTTCTATGCTATTTTACAAACCGCTCATCCTTCTGAAGGTCAAATACTAGAGCTGTCAAAACGGGTAACCCGGCCCGACTCGACTCGGTCCACTTAGTGAGCCAACCCAACCCAACTCATTTATTAGCGAGCCAGAAAAAATTTGAATATGGCCCGACCCACCACGGGTTGGTGGGTAAACGGGTTGGCTCACTGGCTCACTTCATTACAATTTTTTTAAAATAAAAAAATTGCAAACTTTCTATAATTCAAATTTAAACAAATTTCACTCCCAAATTTCACTCCTATTTAATTAATTTTGAAAATAGGAAACTTAAATAATTTTTTCAAGCAAAAAAAAAATAATAAATATCATTTTATAAGATTAAAATTAAATTTTAATAAAATAAAATTAGGTAGGTGGGTTGGTGAGCCAACTCGGCCCACACGAGTTCAACCTGCATGAGTCGGGTTTAAATGAGTTGGGTTAAAATCTGACCCGCATAAAAAAAATACAAGTTTTTCAAACCCAACCCGGCCTGAACCCGTGGTGGACCAGGTTGGCCCGCGGGTTGTAACCCATTTTGACAACTGTATCAAATACTGTTGGAAACAGGATGACTTAGTTTCAACACTAAGAGGGGGGTGCATTGGTGAGGTTTAAATATTAGAGTCTTTTCAAAATCTTTTTCGCAAAGTAAAAACCTTTACAAAGTTTCTTGAATCGCAAGGAATGAAAATTCTAAGTGCAGCGGAAATGTAAAGTTGACTACATAAACAGTTAAGTCGACTTAATGTAAAAGTGTAAGGATAGAGAAATCAAACGCAAATTTTTATACTCGTTCGGCCTCAATACCTACATGTAGTGTCCTTCCACAATCCCGGAAGCAAACGCTCTATAATGGTCAAGGTTTTTACAACAAGGCTTTTATAGAGACTCCACGTCAAAAATATAAAACACCTCTCTAACCCTCTAACCAAAATATAGGCAGCAACACAAAGATCTGCAGCAAGATATCCCCTTTTCTACAGTCTTTAACCCACTTTGAATAATCCTCCAAGTGTCCAAACTCCACGAGTCAACCTCCTGTAATCACAATAGGAAAACCAATCTCCAATGGATTGAAAGTAGTCTTGATCAATACAAATACACCAGTTGTGCAGAATCTGATCAAATAGTAAACGCAATACAATTCCTCCTCAAGACACTCTTGCAATAAAGATTTCCACCGTCTACTTGATGAGTTCTTGGAGCCTTTTTCTCAGAGATCACAATCTGCAAATCAAAATGAGAGTTTCAGAATATCCAAAGTTGTTGTGATCAATTGAGTCACGTCTATTTATAGTTTTCTATAAATCAGACTTTCCTATAGTCGACGTGCTACTAATGAAGTCGATTGTCATCAGATAGTTATAATAGTTAAGAAAATTAGCAACAGTCATAACAACCAAATTGATTTTGCATTTAATACAATTGACTATCATAAATGTTTTAACAGACATTTGAAATATAGTCGTTACTATACACAAGCATTAACAGAATTTCAAATCAAATAACTAATTAAATCAGACCCACTGCACATGTAGTCGACTTAGGCACTTTAGCTTAGTTTAAAAACCTTTTAAATGCAAAATCACACACAACACTTCTTTTGAAAATCTGTGCATAGTCACGAGTTTTAATCGACTTACTTCATAATGAAGTCGACTTAAAACTTGCAGTTATGCCACACAATATAAGTTCATCAAAGTGCATGTGGTTTTCTTTTCATAAACATATGTAATGCATTCATAAATGATGTAACATATATAAGATCAGTGAATGTGCATTCATATATCAATATCAACACAAACACGTTCAATAAGATATCTTCCACAATAAAGAATAGAACATGTAACATATAACAATACATGTGTTATTAATAATGTGTTGTCATCATAAAAAAACCAGAATAACTAGAGCACTGTGAGATTAAGGTTAAGTTAAACTAGTGCTTCCCTTATCAACAATCTCAACAAATACCATAGGATCTCTCCTGATAGTGAACTTTACAAAATAATCTGATTAGTTTATCCAATAAGGTAAATTGATTCTTTGCCCCTTTCTTGGTTAGCTGTTTTTTCTCATGCATGTGGTTTTTGATCAGCTTGCATGTGGCGGATGTGCTTGTTTTGGGAATCTTTGTTTATTAGTGATCCTAGTGTTGTGTCCTGATCATGTTTGCGTTGTTCACAAAGACAAATTGAGTTATCTGTGGGTCTAAGGATGCTTAAGGGGTTCTTGAACTGTTTTGGGTCATCTGTCAGGTAAGGAAAGCTAGTTATCTTGTTTTGAAGTTTTTTATGCTTTGAAAATTTGAATTGCATGATTGGTTTGTCGAAGATTTAGTGAAATTATGATATTGGTGGTTAAACCTGTTGAATTTCTGTTGTTTGAATTGGTTGCATGTGGATTGTAATTATTTGAATTGATGTTGAATTTAGGGAATGGGAATTTGACCATTTGAGCATATTCGCATGAAATCTAACATTGAAACCTTAAAATTAAATAATTATATCAAATCAGGTGTAGTCTATTATCTTAGTTGTATGTGGAACCGAAGCAAAAAAAGAGTCTATGACAGCGGTTCTTCTCACAATCGTTGTCATAGGCCCAATTTTATTTATTTATTTTCTATTTTCATTTTAGTGCTTATTTTTTGTTAACCAAAGCAAAATGTGGACCTTTTTGCTTTGGTTTATATCTGAGGCCAAAATCCTTCAATTTCATTTACCTCGTCTTATGTCTCAATTGTAGAACTATTATCAATTATCGAAAGCAACCGCTGTTGTATCCCTTCCCTGGATTAGTGATGGTTGAATATTGAATATTGTGTTCCCCGAAGACTAAGTGTCATCCATTAATGGCAACGCTTCTCACTAGAATCGGGAACTACCTACCAGTACCTATCTTTGCATGTTGAATACATCAACACACTAGGTAATTTAGCCAGAAATGGCTGCAGATCGTCACAAGTAAAATGGCCACTAGGCCTATAACTGAGGTCCGTCTAGGTGAGGACCCATGGTTAATAAAATACTCCTATAAATATTGTTTCAATCAAGTTATGACTTCACTTTTCCATTAATCATGTTTTGACTATAATCTCTTGATTTAAGTGTTGGAGAATCTTCTGCAGGCAATCCACCATTCAGTATAAGACAAAAGTGGTTTGGAGGATGAGTACCAAGTAGTAGTAGAAGTTCGTGAAGTGGAAGAAGACTCTATAAAAGATACCTTCAGCTATGTAAGTACAATCATTATTGCATGTGTTTGGTTTGTACAATTATTTATGGAATAAACTTGTTCGAGATTCATATATAGACCAAAAGTATTTATGTAAATGTTGTAAACCTATAGTAAACTATATATTTAAATTAATACTTTTACGAAATGTCTATATATTGTTTTTAATATATTGAAGTTGAGATTTATTAGTAAATCAGACAACAATGCTTTCAAATAGGTCAAGTTAGGTTAGTTTAATTTTATTGTGTTGAACCCTGACTTTATGAAGTTAGAGTTTGTTTATCAATAGTACTTGGAATGATTTAATATTATTAAGTTGGATGATATGATTTGATTGAGTGATAATTGTTTCAGGGTGTAGAGTCAAGAAAAACGTCTAACGTCTAACAAATAAACCTAGGGGTCCCAAAGCAATCTTCTACTCCAAGTCTCTTGTAGCCGTTTGTTCAAACCCTTCGGAGGTCACCAACAAAAAGTAATCTAATGTAAAAGTCAGTTTGACATTTAACAATTCAGATATTAATGGTGCAGTAAATGTAATCATCTACCTCCTTATCTGAAACCTATATTTATAGATTTCAGAATGAACATTTGATTAGCAACAACCTAATTAGGACACAATTGATAATAATCATACTTTATCTTACGTTATTCAGTGTTAAAGTTAATTGTTCTGATAATTAATCCATCGATCAAATTCCGTAACCGTTTAATACTACTGATAATGGTTTATTCGAATGTCTAGTTAACAATTTGATCATCCGATAAGTCACGTACCAAACAATCATATGGTATAATAATTAAGAATATATAAAAAATTTAAATATATATAATAAAAAGTGTTAGCAATACAAATTTAAATATCGTATTTACAATTAAAATTAATTAAAATTTTTTGTATTCTGGTTAGATCACACTGGATAATTAAGAGAGTAAATAATGTGCAGCTTGTTCAAACAAATATAGAAGAAGATTTCACATCCAGATTATTCATCTATGCAAAATTTTTGTGTATAATTGTATAAACTCAATCTATTATATATATCAAATACTTATGAATGTACATACATATACATAGCAAAAGAAAAAGGGTAAAACTTGTAATTTGATAAAATTTGTCCGTTGAATATTTTATATAACGTTTTTATACAGATTCAGTTACAGAATTTCTTACACAAACAAATTTACTAATAAAAAAAAATACTTACGAGATAAAAATAAGTAGAAATTTGACTGAAATTAGTTTAAACATAAACCTTGTATAAAATATTTAAGCAATTTTTGTATAGAAACTTTATATTAATAATGGAAAATGGTTGAAAATGTTGTTATGAAAAAAAAAAAAAAACTAAGTAGTTATGGAAAATGTTGTTAGTTTATAATTTGGGCATGTGAAAATTTGAGAAGTTATTTGAATTTTCCTTGAAAGAGTCCTTCATCATAGGCTTGATATGCGTCCTTGACCTTGTTATAATGTGGTACAAGAGGATTTGAATGTGCTTTTTCAGGGGTCTTTGGTCCACAGCAAATCATGATGATGCATGTTCAGAAGAGTATCAAAAGCTCAATGTTAAACACTAATTTCAATAATAAGAAATATGTGAATATTAGTAAGCATAATTGATCATGAAAGTAATTTAACATATATAAAATGAGAATAATTAGAATATTCGAGATTTATCATCAAACTAAATAAAGGCAATTATGGATCAATTAATTGCATTTAAAGATTTTTAAATTAGAGTCATTTTTCTCTATAAAAAAAGAAGTGACAGATTGAGATCTAATTTATCAGAATATCTTTTAGAACTAAAATTTTGACGGGTTATCAAATTCTAAAAATAATATAATATTTATACAACATCTGATGTGATTATTCACCTTAATAATAATGTCTTAAAAGACTTGAGATGATTTCTTAACTCTCCACAACATGTTACATAGACTAATATTAATTCATAGTTTAATTTATCAAGACAACTTTTAAAAATAAAATCATGACACATTGATCCTTTTTATATTAGAGAACTTGATGTTTAAACAATTATATATATATATATATATATATATATATATATATATATATAAAGATAAAAGTTCATTTTAAATTAATTTTTATATGAAAGCCCTTCTCCAGCCTTTTATTTTTTAATTTTTTTAAAATAACTTTACTTATTTTAGAACTGTTTTGTTTATAATTTTAATTTTATAAATTTATTATTAAATCATTATCTGTTATTGACTTTTGTTAAGGACTTATAGTTATAGAGTATATATAAAGTACGTTTAATTTAAACCTAGGTTATTGAATTTGTTAAATCATATTCTTTTAGATTGACTCAATCTGTTACTATCTTATATTACCATTTCATTATTATTAGATATTTATTTAAAAAATATTCTTAAATATTTTAAACTCATAAATATTCATAAACGTAGATATTTAAAAAAATATTTAATAAATTTTTAAAAATAAAATTTAAATAAAATTAAAAAAAATTAATAAATTAAAATTTTATTTTAATTAAATTTAATATAATAAAATATAAATTTATTTTATTTAAATATAATTTAATAAAATATGAGTTAAAATTTATTTTTAACTTTTTACGAATAATAAATATAAATATCTATCTGTAAATTTTAGTAATACTCATTTACACAAGTACTTTTATCATCTTAAGTAGATTGAAAAATATTTTATTGCATATAGTGATTACGGAAATTTTTTATATTATCTACAAATAAGTTACACTGCATTGAAATTCACTATTTTTTTATGATATTATAATATTTATATTTATTTAAATTAATATTAATATTAGTGTAATATAATTTCAACATTTAATCTAAATTGCTTTTAATATTTATTAAAATTGTGAGTTTCAGACTATTTTATGACATTTTAACATTTTTTATCATCATCTGAATTAATTCAAATGAGTCTGAGGATGAATCGTATTTTCTTTCTCAATCTAAAATTGAAAATAAAGTTTTTTTTTTTCCCTTTTGCATTGATTGATGAAAATGGAGAGAAAACTGATTTACAAGAATCTTTTATAAGAGGTTTTACTTAGTTCTTTTCATACACTTAATCATAAGATTAAGATCTAAGTCTTATAAAAAATTATTATTATTAAAGTATCCTACTAGATTTTTAGTACGAATAAAAAAATATTTTTTAAAAAAAATATATATTTATGTCAACAACTAAATAATTTTTATGAGATTGTGTTTTTTTATGAGACTTTTTGCATTGGATTAAAAAAATTGAATAAAATGTTAAAAATAACGTGTAAAATAAAACCTATAAAAGCTAAATTAAGATCTCCTACAATGGACTTTAGATGTTAGGTAAAATATCAATAAATTTTTTTCAATATCTCTTTAGAGAGGAAAACTTATCTTCCACATTCAATTTAGTTTCACTTTTCAAAGACACTTGGTAGGTAAAGCTATTAATTAATTATAATGATTATCTGGTTTTGAGTTGGTTTCCTCTAGAGTTGGTAATTGGGTCTTGTTCCTTTCATCTCTCCAAGTGGATCCTACATCTCCTTACTATTTTAATTTATTTCAAAAATATTCTACATCTCCTTACTATTTTCTTTTATTCCAAAAATATCCTACACTTCCCCACTATCCTTAACAATATTTCTTTTTCTCTCTCTACATTAATGGAGCATTTATATGGTTCATATTTGAATTTGTGATATATTACAAAATATAAAATTGAGAGGAAACTTCAATATTAGTACTTCTACCAATTCTATTTTATAAAATTAAAAGTTAGATGTAAATACAAAATAATAAACATAATAATATTAATAGTAAATAATGATATATTATTATTATTATTATTATTATTATTATTATATACTAACTTTATAATGACGAAAGAACTAAATAAATTCTAAATCTTTAACAAATAACTTTTTTTTATATTTTAAGTATTTAATAATATTTTTATATTATTTATCTAATAAATTAAATANTTTATTCAAGTTATTTGAGTCAAATATATCGGTGAGTTAAAACACAATATAATGTTAAAAATTATAGATATTATATGTAAAAAAAACACACACATATATATATAAACATTTTTCTAGAAATTTAGAACAAAATTTTACCATTTATTAAGTAATTTGAAACGAAAAAACATATTCAACAGCAAAAATAAGATTGAATCAAACTTATTTAAGAAATATTTTTGGAATAAAAGAAAATAGTGGGGAAGTGTAGAATATTTTTGAAACAAATTAAAATAGTGGGGAGGTGCAGGACCCACTTGGGGAGGTGGAGGGAGCAACACCCCTCGTAATTCGACTCAACCTAGTCTGGTTCACTACGGGTTGGTCACTTAGTGAGCCAACCCAATCCGGCTCATTTATTAGTGAGTTAGAAAAATTTGAACCCGACTCGACCCACTACGGGTTGGTGGGTAAACAGATTGACTCACTAGCTCATTTAAATATATTTTTTTGAATAAAAAAAATTATAAGCTTTCTATAATTTAAATATAAACAAATTTCACTTCTAAATTTCACTCCCAACATGGGTGTTTAATTAATTTTGAAAATCGGAAACTTAAATAATTATTTCAAGCAAAAAAATAATAATAAATATTTTTTTATAAAATTGAAATTAAATTTTAATAAAATAAAATTAGGTAAGTGGGTTGGTGGGCCAATCTAGTCCATCACGGATTCAACCTGCATGAGCTGAGTTTAAATGAGCCGGGTTAAAACCTGACTCGCATAAAAAAAATACAATTTTTTCAAATTCAATCCAACTCGAACCTATAGTAAGCTGGGTTGACTCACGGATTGTGATAGATTTTGACAGTTCTAATTTCCTCTTGATTAAAGAAAGCAAGCTTTAGACTTCAATTAGTAAAAGGAGTGATTAAATGTCCCTCAACACCTTTGGATTTTTTCTATGTAAAGTCACTTCACATGACATGCTTCACCAACAAAAAATGTTAGAAACAACGTCTTCGTTCACAAAAAAATAAATCATTTATTAGTAACGATTTTAATATCACGATTATTTTTTAAATTGTACTCATTTATTAAATAGTTTAAATGAGTCCCTTAAAAATGTTGGTAGTGTCATTTTTCTTTCAACAAATAGAACTCAGTTATTGAACAAACCCTATTCTAAACAATTAGATGGGAACCCATCCAAAAAGCTCAAACTTACACATTAGATATAATTAAATTGATGTTAATGATGACAAATATATAAATATAAAAAGATCACCTTCATAACATTAGCATTGATGGAAAACTTTTAACTTTGAGTTTATTCAAAAGTAGAAAAAGGTTAAGTGCCACAAAAAAGCTCAGTTGGGACAGATCAAGAAAGTTTCAAGTTAAAAGAAAAGTGAAATGTAATTTACCCTAAAAAAATAATATTGTCAATTTGAACTTTTCTTCTTCAAAATTTAAAATGTTTTCTTTTGATAGTACTTTTATTAATCTTAATATTTTACTGTTATATATTTAAAAAATTTCCTGAAATATCCGCATGTTCTTTTATAATTTGAAAACATTGAGAAACTTCTAGCAACCTACTCAACTTTTACAACTAGATCATGGTGAGTTTGAAAATTCTCATTTTAATTCATAAAGTACATCCTATCATATGTGTTCTGAAAAAAATAGTGAATAAAAAATTTAAATCACTTTCGATATTCTTCTCTCTCGTTTTTTTTTTTTATGCAGCAAACTTTCATATTATAATTGCACCTTACAAAAAGCAAAGGGTATCATTTTCATTGAAATTGACCATTATAAGAAGTTTCAGCTGAAAGCCCTCAACCGACAATATAGACAGCATGAAAGGATTGTGAGTAGGAAAAGGAGGGTTGAAAAAAATAGTTAAATCAATAACTAAATTATGTTTTTAATTATTTATGTACATCTTCACTTTCTATTTAAATTAATCTATGCTTTTGGTGGCACACTCCTCTTCTCTAGATATCCAAAATGATCGTGTTTAATTATTATCTCCTAACTTTGAAGTCTTTCTTTAATCAAAATATTGTTCTTTCTTCCACGTTTTTCTTGGTTTAGATAATAGATAATTATAACCGAGTCCATTAAATTTGTTTAAATTTTTAGTTTAAGTTAATTTAACTAAAACTAAATCAACCAAATGATTATATATATATATATATATATATATATATATATATATATATATATATATATATATTAATTAGTGCTGTTAAAATTAGTTGAAATCCGTGAGTCAACTCGGCTCATCACTGGTGGGTTGAAATAGAAAAAATGTGAAAATTTTGATGCGAGTCAATTTTGACCCGACTCGCTAAGAATCAGGCTCACCAACCCACCTATTTTTTTATTGAAATCAAATTAATTAAATTACTTATTCAAATCCTATTTATTTTTATTGAAATCAAATTAATTAAATTAATTACTCAAAACACACACCTTACCTTCGCAGTAGAGCTTTTTGTGCTGCACTGAGCTGCTGTCTATCCAAAAGTTCCACTCTGCTATATATTTTTGTAAACGACTATATGTAATTTCTTGGTCAAATGGTTGTGTATGTCTCATTAAACTAAATTGGCAAAATTTTATGCTTGATAGCTTAGAATATATAACAATAGAGTTATTTTGTTTCATTTTCTTTTATATTAATTGGTCTCATTATTACTGTTTCAATTTGATCGATCAAAGCAACATATTATAAGAATATCAGAAAAAGAGGGTGAAAGAAAGTTAAGTGAGCCAATGAGCCAACCCGTTTAACCCACCAACCCGTGGTGGGTCGGGTCGAGTTCAAAGTTTTTTGGCTCGCTGATAAATGAGTCGGGTTGGGTTGGCTCACTAAGTGGCCAACCCGTGGTGGGTCGAGTCAGGTTACCCGTTTTGACAACTCTAATATATGTAATTGATTATTACATATTATTATATATGAAGTTCGATTATATATGTTAAGAGAAGATTGTTTAGCAATTCTTGGTTTGAAGTTTAACAACATAGTCTAACGAAATAACATATGCTAAAAAGGACCTGTCTAGGATAATACATTAAATGTTATACATGTGTAATAAAATCTTAAACGCATATGTTACTCTAAACAAACTTTGCTAAATGCTATAATACACGTATCAAGCTAACCGCTAATGAACATCTAATGTTTAAATATTGTATAAATAGTACTTTCTTGATTTTTATTATGTTTTCTCTTTATTTGTGCAGATTATAAAGGATAAGGCTTTATTCAAAAGTGTTGTATTGGTTTAAAAGAACGTTAAGAGATAAGAAGACATTTTGGGAATGTTTCCCCAATGCCTTTTATCTAACGTATTCATACAAGCAACACAGTTGCCACTAGAAAAGCATGATAACATCTGACTTCAAACCAAAAGGCTATAAACCTACGTGAAAGTCAATGCTTTGAGTAACAAATCTTTTTCGAAAAGCCTATATGAAGAAGACCGCATGACGAGAAGACAATAAAGAATCAAGAATTATTATTGCACATACGCTGTCAAAACTCTCTTTCGCTTGCATCGTTAAAGTATTTTTTGAAAAGGAAAATCTTTGTTAGAAGTTTTCAAATATTCTTTTTATTGTAAAAATATCATGCCTATGAGATTCATTATCTCTACTTGTTTTCATAAAACAATTTGCTATACTTGTAGAATTAGAAGTGATTTAAAATACTTGTTTGTTTAACTTAGGGAAGTTGAACAATAAAGTCTATGAGGACTAAACGGTTTAGAGAGGACGTGTGTAGGCAAAGGATGGGACCGATTCATTTATATTAAAATAATAATACTATATAAACGTAAGTTTCAAAAGCTTCGTCCCATTCTCTAAATTCAGCTATCTCTCCAAAACGTCTTCTCTCTTCTTTTCTCTCCTTCTCTCTAGAAATTCTCCATCTCATTTCATCTTTTCAAAAACCAAACTGTGTTTAAGCAATCTTGGAGTCAAGAACATCATTTCCCATTGGTCAAAGTCTTGTTTAGAGCTGATAAGTATGTTTTCTTGAGTTCTTGTAAGTTTCCGAAACTTTTTGACACATACAAGCAAAGTTTCCGGTTTCATGTGTTCATCAGCTTCCTCTTCCCATTTCTGATCACATTTATGGTCTTTTGGTTGGTCTACTCTAATCAATCAGTGAGCTATAGGTGTTTTTGGGATTTTCTGGTGTGCGAGCGAATTTCTACAATTGTTGAGCTTTCGGTTCGGTTAAGAGGTAAAGGAAGCTAGTTAGTTTAATTATGATTTTTTGTGTATGAGATCGCTGTTTGGATGGTTACATGTGTGTGGGATTGCATGATTGATTGTTCTACATTGAGCATGTTGGAGTCCTCTGCATAAGTGTTCGGCTTGTTTGGTTTTGAGGAAGTGAGTAGGTGAAAATAAGAATTTGGGGTTAAGAGTGAAATTGGTCAATGGGGAGAGTCTAAGCAAGTGTAATTGGACCTGTTAGAACCATAAAGTCCCTATAAAACGTGTAAAAAGTAGGAAAACAGATTTTGGGTCATTCAGTTGTTGATATTACGCAAAATTTTGGTATGAAATCTGGTATGGGATCATTTGGAATGATGTTAGAAAGATTTAGGAACCCTTGGATAGGTGTAAATTGGTATATGAATCATGTATGAAGGATTAGAAGTTGGGAAAAATGTTTAATTTTGGTAAAGTATAGCAGGTTCATAATTCTGCAGAAGTTCTACAGAATTATGCAGAAAGTTGAGCATTCGCTGTTGACCGCTCGACCATGTTCAGGTGCTTGGTCATTAACTGAGTTTGGTCTCTTTAGAGTCTAACTCGTTCATGACCGTTCGGTCTTAGGTGGATGGTCGGTCTCTTAGTGGTACTCGATTAGTATTGATGTTCGGTCATAACTGCGTTTGGTCTCTTAGGGGCCTTACCTGTTAATGACTGTTCGATCATGCTTTAGTGATCGGTTCTAATAGAGTATTCTGTCTAGTCTAGAGTGTTAGGCCTTAGGTGGGTGCTTTGTCTTAGTAGTACTCAGACTTGCATTAATGTTTAGTCTTGTACCAGCATTTGGTCTAGTACTGATATTCGGTTTTGTACTAGCATTTGGTCTAGTACTGGTATTCAGACTTATACTAGCATTTGGTCTAGTACTAGTATTCGGTCTTGTACTAGCATTTGGTCTAGTANGCATTTGGTCTAGTACTGGTATTCAGACTTATACTAGCATTTGGTCTAGTACTAGTATTCGGTCTTGTACTAGCATTTGGTCTAGTACTGGTATTTGGTCATATATTGGTGCTCGGTCATATACTAATGTTTGGTCTTGTACTAGTGCTTGGTCATATACTAGTGCCCGGTCATATACTAGTGCTCGATATTGTACTAATACTCGGCCTTGTGGTAGTGTTCGGTCTTCCTGGTGGTTGGTCCTTAATAGTGTTCGGCCACTTCTTCAACATTACCTATTATGGACCGTTCGATCCCGTTCTTTGGGTAGTGAGAGCCCGTTCGGTCTCCAACGTTCACAGGGTGTTTGGTCTTTAAAAAGTGGTTTCTGTGTTTTTACTCTGAGTGTTTATTTCAGTGGCATTGATCTACTATATATGAAATATGATGTATGTATTAAAAATATGGTTACCAGTACAAAAATCGCGTATAACATCGAATATTGTAGGCTTTTAACGACGAATTCGTGAACGACGTCATATCAAGAGACGTTAAATTGACGTCGAATTTTTAAAAATTCGATGTTAAATTAACGTCGAATTTTGTCAATATACGACGTTAATTTAACGTCAAATTTTGTCAATATTCGACGTTAATATTTTTTTTAATTAATTGTGATCGTTTTTAACAACGAGATCTGAAAAACAGAAAAATAACAAATTTCAGTTTTTAGTATTTTATAAAAGTTGAACTTTGATCAACAACAAACAACAATAAACAACAACAAACAAGTTCAATCAAACAACAACAAACAAGTTCAACCAAACAACAACCATAAACAAGTTAAAAAAAACAACAAACAAGTTCAACAAATAAGTTCTTCAAAACGAAAACGAAAACTAACCTTCAAAAGGTGGGTTCAACGGAATAAAGTGTTGTCACCCGTGAGGAGAAAGTAGAGTGCATCTATGAAGGACAAGAACACGAAAATAATTGGTCAAAACAAACAAAAATCATACATAAAGTAGTTAATTAACATGCATTTGTATCAAATGAAAGAAAGATTACTTGTGATGGTCATCAAACTTCGTTCGAGAAAAGTTTGAGAAGAGAAGAGGGTCTTGCGCGCTAAGATAAAGTGAATGAATTTTCAATCTCCCGCTCAAATTTTTATTGAATTCACTAACCTTTTAATATTACGCGCTGGGATATTCGACGTTTTATATCCTTTTACGTTGAATTACAATTATAAACGACATTTAATAATTGTATTTATTTACAAAAATGTCACCGACCATTCTTAACGTTGGCTATTTTATGGTTCGACGTTGAATGTGTGATGTTATACATTGTTTTTGCACTAGTGTTGATGGATGTAATTCCATGATCCTCATGGAGAGTTTACATGGTGTTGCCTGGTATGATGATTTAAAAGTAGAGGTATATGGTTTTTAGTGTTAACCGTATGAATGGTCAGAGTTTTGTTGGGATTTATCCTAACATTCTAATGATCATCCATGCTCAAGTAGAGAGTGATGAGTCACATGGTGAGAATAGGAGGAGGTCTGAGCCCAAGGTGATTTCTCCAGTTTAACAAAAAGGCGTTTGTAGGACTAACCTGGTGTGACAGCTGGGGGGCCAGTTATTGCATCACACCGGTGCATGAATCCCTAGAACTTGACATTCCATACAATCCGGATGGTCAAAGTAAAGTAGTCGATCTTTGCCTTATTAATGTGTTCGGTCATTGCCTGTTTGAGTGGTCGGTCATTGCATGATTTAAGTGCTTGGCTGTTATATGTTATATACTTGTTTGAATTGAACGTTTACTTTGATCAATTAAATTACACTAGTTTACCCTTCTTTTTGCTTGTCATGTCTGTCTATTCGATATTTCCTTTGCAATGATTATCTTGTGGATGTGAGCAGAGGGAGAGGAGTTTCCGTCTGGAGCAAGTAATGGAAGGAGGGGACCCATCTGTTTAGTATAAGACTGTTCGGTCTTGTACATAGGTTCGTACCAACATAGGAATCTTGTAAAGTTTTAAGTAATTATGGTTATTTTAGGATAATTGTAAGTTACCTTTCTTTCGAGTAACTATTCTACCTTATTATTATGTGATGTCTCATTAATATAGTCTCATAGTATATTTTTGGGATGTTACAAAGTCAGTTGGACTATTTGATACCAAGAGTGGTTATACTCGTTGTAAACTAGGAGTGGTTAAACTCGTAATATTTTCAAAGATTAGTGGAACCCCAAGAGAACTGTACATAACTCAGTTTTGAGTGAACCAATAAAAAATAAGTCTTCGTTCCTGTGATCGTTTTAAAGACTTTCTAAACGCTTCTTAAAATCCCTAAGTGTTCAACATTATCTGCAAACCGAATAACTCCTACAAATAACATCTAACACTTCATTGCAAAAAGTTTTAAACTCTATTCAAACTCCCCTTTCTAGAATTTAATTGTAATTTTAATATAATTATACAATTATAAACCATTACAATGTGAAATATTATTTATTTTTTAATGATAAATAAGTATTAATTTTTTTAACAAAAATATGAGTTATTTATTTATTTATTAGCATATGTTGGTTATAAGAGCCTAAAAATCATGTTTTAGCATTGATAGTGTATTTTAAATAAAAAACTTGATTATTTTAATATTAAAAGTTTAAAGTATAAATAAAATTTCTATAAACAAGTTTCATTATCTTAAATCTCATCATTTCTCTAAACTTTTTTCCTATAGAACTCTTTCATTTCTATCTAAAGTTTCGAACCCCGTGTTCGTTTGTTAGAAGATCAGATACCACTATAGTGATCCTTGAGCCAAGCTCTTCACTACCATTCGATCACTTTTCCCAATATAGTAAGTTGGTTTTTTGTTCCTTTCTTTGATCTATTTAGTCTTCCTATGGATGAGAAAATCTATGATTGCATATCTCTACTAATTAGTGGTTTTAATAACATGCCCTAATCATGTTTTGTAGTTTTAGGGGTAGATAGAACTTTCTGTGCTTTAAAGGGTGTTTATAAGGTTTTAGATTTGTTTGATCATCTATTAGGTAAGGGAAGCTAATTACCTTGTTTTAAATTATAGATGTTTTGAAAATGTTAAATTATGCATTTGGTTTGTGTGAAATTGTTCGATTTGATAATATTGGTGGTTGAACTACTGGAAATCTAGTTGTGTTAGATGTTTGTGTTTTATTTGCATTGATTGAATTGGTGTTGAATTGAGAAACTTAGGATCTGATCATTTGATAAAGTTGGTATGCATACTAACATTGAAAATTGTATTTTTACCAAAGTACTAAGCATGGAATACCAATTGGACCAATTGAACATGTCCCTTTCCCCAAATCACAATTTTAAGTCTGCTAAAGTTTGATGCAGTGTTGAGGGGTTGAAAGCTCGCGTTGAACACCTATTCATTGTGTAGGTCTGGAAGCATTTTAGCTCTAGACCACATAGCACTAGGCTTGTATCGTTGAGCGCGCAAAATGTGAATCTTTGGCACTGACCGGTGGTAGGGCATCACTGAGCGTCATTTTTCACTGTAGGTGTGAAACCATTTAATTCCAGGTCATTGAGCGATAAAAGAATGTCGTTGAAAGTGACTTTTTGCGAGAAGAATGACATTAAGTGCCAATATTATCGCTGAGCTTCACCTTTTGCGAAAGATTTGGCGTTGAGTGTCTAAACTATCGTTGAACGCTATCTTTTATGAAAGGTAGCTCCACATTTGAGCATTAATGTATATGTTGTGATTTTTTTATGTTTTGATTTGTTTAAGATGAATTACCATGGATATGATCTATAATTAATATGTACTTATAATGTTTTAAGGATTGTTAATATAGTTGTGAGTATCTATGATAAATGTTGTGGAAGACATTTCAAGGAGAAGTTTCTTGTAGTGATTTCAATAGTGTATATATTGATATATGGATTTCATATTGAGAGTTAGCATGTCGCTCTAATAACCATCAAATCTCAAGTAGATAAGGGTGAGGTATATGGTGAGAGGAGAAGAAGATCCTGGCCTAAGAGCTTTACCTTGGCTAAAGATGTTAACGAACTAACCTTGTTTGTGATAAAATGAAACCCATTGGCAATGACTCTGTAGAGCAGTAAAGGCTACCGCAAGTACATAATTCATTAGAGTTTGACATCAATACATGTGTCCAGATGATCGAGTCTGGTATGAATGATTACATGTACTAAGATTTGTAGACATGAATGTTTATATGTGTTAATATCTCTATACATATTGTATGATTGTTTTTTTGATATATTAACTTATTATTTCTTCTTTGTTTGTTTGGTTATTTGTTTCTTTTTATAGTAATCACTTTTAATGATACGAGTAGATGGAAATGTTTCAATAAATCTAATAAAAAACTAGAATGGTGATGATATGTATATTTAAAATGTTTTGTTTATATCCGTTTTTAAAAAACTTTATTATAGTTTTATATAATAATATATTTTAACCTTTTAAGAATATATATATATATATATATATATATATATTTATTTAAATTATCTTTTTAAATATTGAAGACGTGACAGTACATTAGACTAATTTTAAATCATACAATATGTATATTTGAAAACTTTAATCAAATCATTCATTAAAAAAATTCTATATATTTGTCATTTTTCACTCAATTCATGTTTTACTTGTTTACGAATGACAAGAACAAATGTAACAATTTTTACCAACCTGTTAGATTCTGTGAGAAGAACAAAAAAAATTCAACATCATTAATATATAAACAAACTCATAACACTGTAATACCTTAATTAATTCTTTTATATCGAATTTTTCGAAGAAAAAACTCCTTTTTGTACGTAGGAACAAAGATACTTTTGTTAACAGTTTTCATTTTCTATTTTAGCAACGTATTCAAGACACAAGTTAACATGAATATATGGATACATATAAGTACTACGTCATATGCTAATCATGGCGAATATATATATGATTCGTTAACATCTGTATGTCTCTTTTCTAGTTGGTACATTTTAGTAATGTGTATCAAATTTTAGTAAACAAAAATATTAATATATCATGAATTCTAAGTTTTAAAATCAAGGGTATTTTGATAATTTTCATTTTCAAACTAAAAAAATAGAAACCCCCAAACCCTTGCTCACGTCCCTCCTTTCTCTCAACCTTTTCTCTTTCCTCTCTCTCACTCTAACATTTTCACTTCGTTGTTAAACAATTTCTTACAAAAACATTATTTTATAATGAATTTTCATTTTATAATTTTTGTCTTATCTAATTTTCACAAACATAATGACATTTGAAAGAATTGTTAATTGGCCTGAAAGTTATTTTAGAGATGATGATTTAACATGCGCAGATGATGAAATTATAGAGGTTACTAAAGATAATAAAATTGAGGAGCTCTTAAATAAACTTGAAGGCGAATATACAAATGAATCAACTCTTTACAAAAACAAATTGTTTAACAACGAGTGCTTTTTCAGTTGGGACTAGTGTAGGGGTGACAAAGAAAATGTTGGAGTGAGAGATGAAAGAGAAAAGAGTGATAGAAATGACGGAAGTGAACAAGGGTTTGAGTTTTTTTTAGTTTTGAGATTGAATATTATCAAAATACTCTTAACCTTAAAACTTAATATCTATGATATATTAGGATATTTTTGTCTACTAAAACTCAGTACATAATGTACCAACTATAAAACAAGCATATGTCAGCAAACCAATATATATAGCTGAATGATGAAGCAACCCATTACTTGCTCTCTCATGCTACATGTCATTTAAGGTTTTTAGCGTCTTTTAGATTTGTGAGAAAACACTTAAAGTCTAGCCACAATTGGAAGGTACCAAACTACTTTCGAAGCAGAACCATCTTTTTCTATCTAACCACTATCTTCACTGTTGTTTTTTTGACTTGTATCGTGATGACCCACATTTTGGACATTTTTTCAAAAATTCAAACTCTTTCCTTTATAATATACAATCATTCGGATATGCATGCATCCTTTTACTTTATACCCATCAGACAAAGAATTTTTTTCGCATCATAAATTACGAGTGGGTAGTATATTTCCATATGACACCATTTCATTCAACAACATCAACAATTTTGTGAAACTCTTATCAGCCCATCCATTGGCCGCCTTCAAATTCATGAGCCTTAACATTGTTGATAACCGTGTGAACTTAGTTGAACCGACATACAAAGGATTCTCCACATCAGTGGAGATCGTCTCATACACATGCACTTGGGCAAAATTTTCTATGCCAACATCGCAGATCTTGTCCTCTAATTTGTCTTCTTCTGGTCAATCATCCATGGTGGAATCAATAACATTTTCAGTTTGGGAGGCAGTTGAAAAGTCTATTAATTTTTTGTGTCATATCCATGTTGTATAAATGTTGAAAGGATTTTTTGGCGCTTAAAATCTCAATAAACCTTAAATTTCCCCACTAATGTAATATAGGGGTCAACCAAGGATCAATCTGTGGACTTGGTACTTATCAAGTTTAGAAATTGTAGAATTAATCCTAATTAGTTATTTACTAAAAACTAGGTGGGGAGAAAAATTGTAAAACTGAAATCTACAAAAAGATTGAAACTGAAAGAATTAAAATCTAAGTAACACCAATGGAAAAAGATAAAGAAAAAAATGCATGATATCTATGGTAACTAATGTAATATGTATTAATAAGACCAAGCTAATGCAATTAAAAGAATCTTAAAAACTAAAAAGAAACTAAAACAGATTCACAATCTAAAATTCAATTAATATGAAGGAAATCCTAATTTGGTAATTAACTAAGTGAAAGAACGATCAGAGCTAATATGCTAAGAAAGAAATTAAAACAGTAAATGTGAATGGAAATCTGAAAAAACCCAAACACAGAATTGAAATCTAACCTAATCACATATCAACTAACTCAGTAAACAAATAATCTATTATTATCAAAACAGATTAAAATATAGGAAATGAAAACTTCTACTGGAAACAGATATGCAAAGAAAATCATAAAAGAAAGGAACAAACCCACAAGAAACTCAGAATATAAAACTGGAATGTAAAATCATTAAATGGTAAAGCAAGGAAAGTAAAATCAAGTGCAGAAATTCACCGAACAAATTCAAATGTAAAGAAAATCGAAACTGGAACTTAATAGTACTTTATTGAAAACTAAATTCGAGATTACACAATACCAGAGTGATATGATCATAGATAGGGCAACAATAAAGAGTTTTCAGAGTAACAAAAGAGCATAAAAAAGTAGAATAGGTTTCAAAGGCTTGTATTTGCCTCTTTGTTTCTTTTCGTTAGTTCTAGTTGAATAAACTCTTATAAACCCTTCTTTTCCTTTCAGCACAAGCAATGTGGTACTTCCCATGGCTTGGTCTTAAAAGAAAAGAAGAGTAAGTAGGCGTCTTAGCTTGTAGTGCAAGGAAGCATAACTAGTTTTCATTTCTTGAACTCTAGGAGTGCTAGGAAGCTTAGATGCAGTGGTTCATAGGGCCATGAAAGTAGAGAAGAAACTCTTGAAAAGAGAAGCTTGTCACAACAAATTTTCCAAATCTTCAAGAAAGGTTTCCTACAAATCCTCATCATCAAAGGATAAAGCCAAGGATGTTTCTAGGGAGACCACTAACAAATCTTGTCCTCCTTCTTCTTTTAATCATTCCTCCTCCCCACCTACATCCCTTTCTAGACCAAGTCACATTAAATGTTTTAAATGCTTAGGACATGGTCATATAGCATCTGCCTGCCCCAATAAAAAGGCAACATGCATTGAGGGTGAAGCCATTGTCACTAATGAGTCTACCTCTTCCTTACCTTCACCAATTTATGACTCTTCTTCCTCATCAAGTGAAGAAACAGAGAATGTCATTCTTAATTTTTTCACTGAGGACATTCAAGATAGAAAAGAGGAGAGAGTAAATGAAGAAATAAAAGAAAGAGAGGAGAGAGTAAAAGAAGGGACTGAGAGAAAAGAAAGAGAGGAAATTGAAAAGAAAGAAAAAGAAGAACTTGTGAGAGAAATGGAGAAGGACAAAGTCTTAGTCACTGCAGGCACCATCCACTCCCATCATTCAAATAAATCCAAGCCATGATAGGGGAGTTTTTCAATCCTTCTACTTTTCTCCTTTTACTAAGTTTTCTTTCTTTGTTCCAAAAGTATTTTGTTCAAATTTTTCACCTTCCTCTTTTCTTCTTTCCAACTCTTCAATAAATTTGTTTGAAACAAATCTTGAGTTAGTGTTACCCATTTGGTTACATGCAATTCAAGACAAAAATAATTTTTTCTCTAAAAATTGTCTCCTAGTTTTCACCACTAAATACAATAAAAATATAAGGAGACTTTCTTCTACTATTACTTGTTCATATACATTGATTGGTCAAAATAAATTCATTCACAAAATGTTTGATGATTTTTGCAGGTTGACATTTGATCCAGGAGGAGTTCCTTTGGTTTATACATGGAATAAGTCACTTATCTTCCTTTGTTGCAGGTTTTTCAAGATTCGAGGTCAAATCCTCTCCAACCTGGGGGGATGATATGATCATAGATAGGGCAACAATGAAGAGTTTTCAGAGTGACAAAAGAGCATAAAAATAGTAGAATAGGTTTCAAAGGCTTGTATTTGCCTCTTTGTTTCTGTTAGTTCTAGTTGAATAAACGCTTATAAACCCTTCTTTTCCTTTTAGCACAAGCAATGTGGGGCTTCCCATGGCTTGGTCTTAAAAGAAAAGAAGAGTAAGTAGGCGTCTTAGCTTGTAGTGCAAGGAAGCATAACTAGTTTTCATTTGTTGAACTCTAGGAGTGCTAGGAAGCTTATAAACCCTTTTGGAATGAGAGAATTAAGCAATATGGGACGAAGAAACACCTAGGGACATTGCTGGTCAGACCTTAGGCATTCAAGTCCGACATCTCTTGAAACTATCATCCAAACTCACTCCAAAAACTATATAAGAAGCCTAGGGGGTCTCCTTTGTACACACATTACCTTGATTCAATGAATTTGAGTTGATTTGCACTTTTGCAATCTTCTTTGAGATAGAATTATGTCTCTAAAGTCCCAAATTTGGGCAGACCTTATCTTGCTCAAGCAAGTGGCGGTCCTCCTCTTGATGCTTATCTTGGAAGCTTGTTCAAGTGNCGCATCTTCATTTCCTAAGTTTCCTTTCTCTAATCTTTTCCAATTTTAATTTCTCTTCCATTTCTTTGTATGCTATTTAGTATATTCTCTCTAGGTATGCACTTCCTCATCACAGAGTCCCAAGAATCCCACTGCCTGTCACCCAATGGAAAGCCCCAAGAACTTCAGCGAAGAAATCAAAGTTTCTACCCTATGAAAGCTGTAAAGGAATCTACTCTAAAGCATGAGAAATCAAAAACCCAGTCAAAGTACACTGCTTGTCACCTAGTGCACATACTCTATTCATTACAAAATCCCCTTTTTATATGGAAAATCCGAAACAGAAAAAGAAAGAAAAGGGGGAAAAAGGGGAAGAATCAGCTACAACTTTAGAAGCCTCTTGAGCATTCTTCAACTAACTCTGTCCAGGTTCTTCAACCATTCGAGCTTTATACGCCTCCGATCATGATTTTGTTCTGATTAGCTTCTGGGTCGTCTTTCTTTTGGGCCTTGGAGCTTCTAGTTTGATCCATGGAGCTTGCGTCAATGCTTCTCTTCTTATGCTCTTGAAGAACCCTAGGTCGAGGGTTTGAGATAATGGAGGAGAACCCCTCTTTACGAGCTTTCTGCTTTGCCCAAATGGATGAGCTCGAGCCTTACCCCAAAGGTAGCTTCTTCAATTAGAACCTCACTCCTTGAAACACAGCGTTTCATTAATCTACTCTAAAGGCTACAACCCAATTTCATGCCAGTGCCCAATAAGAGCAACAACTTCCAATTTCCAGCACAAATGCTTTCCAAATCGGCCCAGTGTAGCGGCCTAATAAACCAGTGGCCCAATTCAACATCTGCAGCACAATGTAAAAAATTTCAGCCCTATATGTGCAGCAAATCTGATCTAATTATTTAAACAAAACTAAAAAAACAGAAAAAGATTAATTTCCTAATTATTTAAAAAATCTACAAAATTTACCTAAAAACCTATTTTTAACTACAATTTTATAAAACTACAAATTTATAGAAAAATCCTAAAACTAATCTAATTCAAAACAATTAAGAACTAAAAGAAATTAAAATTGACTTCTAAACACAAGAAAAGAGGGAAAATTTGGGAGTTATCAATAACATCGTAGGAAACCATCACAAAGAAGAAGTTCCTTAATTTCGATTGTGTTCAACTTTCTCCCATTTAAATAGTTGACACAAGGACATCTAAACTTGACTTCATCATCACTTCTACCGTCATTACGTCACACAAATTGTATAAAATTTTCTACTCCTCTCTTGTACTTAGCACTAATGCGTGATATATTTATCCAATCTCGATCCATATGTAAAGATACTGAAATTGTTTACAATATTTCAATAATCTTGAATGATAACTTTGATCACTTTTGTATATTAAGACATGTATATTAATATTTATATGTAATAAACTATGAAAAAGTTATTGCACTTATTAAATTGTCCAAACAGACAATTCAAAATTCAATACTTCTAAATTATTATTACCATCTCCACATATATTCATTTTAAAAATAATTTTATTTCAAAAACATTGGGATAATAAATAATTTTTGTATTAAATCTCAACAAAACAATATATTCAATTATACATAATTACATATCCATTATAGAAAAATGAACAAAACCAAATTGAATAAACACAATAATAGGAACCTAGGAGCATGAAAAAATAGACAACAATGGAGAAGATGCGATTACCCGCATTTTGGAAAGCAACAAATTTCACCACAAAATTATAATATCTAAGCACAAACACAACAAAAAGTTAGTCTAAAGAACCAAAGCAATAAAAAAACACACAAAAAAATGGAAGAAAATGGCTATAACCACGACGATGAATGCCAAATTTGATTAGATAAAAACGTGCGAAAGGACGAGCATAGCAAACGGAGAAGAAGAACGACATGAATAGTGACGATGGTGCACAAGATTGCAGTGAGTAGTTTGAAATTGCGGCACTGCTTCTTAAAAGAGCAAAAGAAATATGAATAAGATGAATTGTTTGCGTTTTCGCAAAGATTTAACCCTGACAGGAGATACTACCTTGGTTAGACTTAAAACCGAAGTAATATGGGGTCTATGACATCTGTTTTATACCTAATTGAGGCTTAAAGTTGCACGAAAAAAATTTAGAAATAAATTAAAATGGAAATTTTGAAATGTCATCCAACTTTTTTGCCTCGGTTCCCCACCAAACGTTAGCATAAAAGACATATTCCTCAGTTCCTACTTAACCGGTGGCAAAAACTTATAAAAGAATTATATTTTAAATATTTAAAAAAGGTCAGATCAGGGTCTATGGCCTTGGTTTTGGGTAAATCGAAGTCAAAAGTCATATACTGCTTCGGTTTCCTAAGGGTACTGAAGCAATAGACCCTGAAAAATTTCTCTTTGAATCTGACATTTCAACTGACAACCTTTTGGAGAGGGCTTTATGGCCTCAGTTCCCAGAACCGAGGTAATAAACCCTTTTCGAAAAAGTTGTCAATTGATACGTCATATTTATAGAAGGATAAATGGGATTCTATAGGGTCTATGGATCGATTCCCTACAAAATCGAGAAAGTATATCCTCTTTGAAAAAGCGCTCAGATTTGCAAAGGGAAAAGTTGGATTCTATAGGGTCTATGACATTGGTTCCCTATAGAATTAAGGCAATAGAGTAATTTCCAGAAGGTTGGCAATTGAAAAGTCAAATTTATAGAGATTTTGCAGGATATATGGCTTCAATTGCCCTTATAACCGCTCCATAGACACTTTGGGCATCGGTTCCCATCAATCGAGGCCTATAAGTTTGCTAAAATGTCAAAAATGCCATGGCACAAGGTTACACTTCGGTTTCTTCTAGATTGCGACCTAATGGGAGCGTTAAAAAGCCAATTCTGCACTAGTGGTTGTGACTGCTAGAGAAATTTTTTGTATTTTATGAAAATGGACTTTGAGAAACCTATAGTGTGGATAGAGCGATAACTTTCACCAAGTGGGTTCTTGGGTGATTGAGTGTTGTTGTTGCTAGGAGAAGTTGTTAATCCTTTATGTGATTCAAAGGAAGTGTTTATTCCTTGTGGATTCAAAGAAGTTGTTTCTTCATCTCTTGTGTGATTCAAAAGATGTGTCTTCATCCTTTGGAAGACTCAATGTAGATTTCGAGAGGTGTCTGTCATCTCTTGTGGCTTTAAGAAAAGTGTTTTCTAAACCTAATTTATCTTTTTTATGATTTTGAGTTCGGGTTTAGTTTAATAATTGGTTAATCCCTTTTTAAAAAGATTAACAATTGGATGTAGGATCTTTTGATCTGAACCAGTAAAAAACTGTGTGAATTTGTTTCCTTATACTTTTTATTTATTTGTTATTATCTTGAGAGAATATTTTTATTGTGAAGTTATATTTATAAAACGGAAAACAAACCAATTCACTTTTCTTAGTTTTGGTCCATTCGCAATTATTTGCTGCCTAATTCTCACAATGTGAATATTAGGATATTTACTCGAAAAAAAACATTCGCATTGATGAGATAAAACTTAGGGTATTTTATTTATTAGTACCATTACATGCAAAAGGGAACATACTTGTTGAGAAAAATATTTTGTTATACTTAATTAGACATAGACACGTTTTTTTACACAGAAAATGAATTGTATTTGTTTTATTTTCTTAAAAACTTTCTTTGACTTATAGATGCTTCAAACTTCCCAATTATTCGCTCCTAAAATATGATAAAGTCATACGTGCAGAAACCCGTAATACAATACATTAATGAAACACGTGTTTTATTCTATTGTCTTAGTAATATAATTTTGTTCAAATTTCATAATGGAACTACTTTTTCTTATTGAGATCTATATCGTGTCTCTAACTTGCAAGAGTCAAGATTCTATGTATTTTATTATTACTACAACTTTGGAGAATGAAATTAAATGGAGATGTGTCACCCATGATGAAGATTGCCAATTATTTTTCAAAACTACGGATAGAGAATAAAATAAATGGGAAAGTTCTTTAAAAATTGCTTCAATAGCTACAGTCTTTTGTTTTTTTTGTTTGTGCGCTCTAAATTAAAACCTCGTATAGTGTAGGAGAGAACATTTTTTAACATGGGTTGAATAATTATTATGATGTTATGGTGACGTAGGGCAAGAGTTGAATAACTTGTTCCGTTACTCCTAAAAGTCAGAACCACCATGTGTATATTGGGTTGTTTTGGTGCCCACATGCACATGGGTTGACCCTTTTGATTTGAAATTCAACCTTAATTTGAAATGTGGAAACAGGAAACTTTCAGAAAATAATTGCAGTGTTCGGTCACAAAAAGACATCCACACCCACAAATCTCAAACTCTGGAGAATGCAGTTTTTAGCTTCTGACCAAGCATACACAATGCACTTGTTTGTTTCAATCATTCAACTAAGTTTTCTTCCAATGTCCCTTTTCATTTTTCATACCTAGAGCTTAATTTGCGGTCTAAAGTTATTCTCAACTCAGAAAAGAGGGTAAAAAAAGGTCCAATTTATTATTATCTGGTTCAACCTGATATAGATTGTACATAAAGCTTTTACATGGTGTCAATTCTTCAACTTAAATCATGCACCAAACCTAACACGCAAGCTTTGTTTGACCATTCATTGTTATTTCTATATCTATTCATGTCTCCACCAAGTTTTGCCTCTAGAGTTTCGTGCACCAATTCAAAATCCACTAAGGTACCCACACTTGGCAAATCTTGGCTGTGGTGCAACTGTATACAGACTAAAGACTTCTCAGCTCTCGGAAGGATTTTGTTTCAAAAATTCTTTTTCAAATAAGAAATTATTTTGTACCTTATACTTTAATTTCTATTTGGATTCCATTCAAACCTAACTGGTTAAGATCATACAAGTTTCTAGACTTCCTGAACCATAAATAAAATTTTATTAATAATTATGGAAGTATTTGTAGTTATTACTGAACCATAAATATATGAAGAAAATATATTAGAGATATCATCGAAAGAGTTTATTCACAAGCAATTTTAAAAAAAAATGTCTGTTTAATTTATAAAGAGTGTTATTATTTAAAAATTTGCTAGTGTTAATTGAATTAGCAGACACCATGATCTTTACACCTTTTAATAGAAATGTTGCACATGCAGACTAATTTGGAAGAGCCATTAATATCCAAAAGCATTTGGTGAGTGTTAGAGTGAATGATTGGTTTGTCCATTATTTAAGCAAGCATTGGGTTTTATACACGAGGACTACCACGAAAAACTGCAATATTTCATGCATCATCAGAAAATTAAAATGGTGTGCGTTTGTAAATCCACATTCTTTGGTTGCAGATAATCGATGTAATAATTTAAACATGATCATTACATTAAAAGAATGCTTCCACATTTTTTAACTCGTCAACTCAAGTTTTATACGTTAATTTATTATTTTTTTTTCTTTTCAAAATAATATGAAACATTATACACGAATTATACTTATAGTTTAATTAATAATTTATCAATATAATTTCTTTTACAATATCAACTACATAGAAATAACCCTATACATGGCTTTAAATTAATTTTATTGAAAGTTCAACAACTTTTAATTGTATTATTAAATAACAGTATATGAAAGTTGTACATATCAACGGATATCCAGTTACCTTTTTTGATACTAATTCCTAATTGTTCCATTTATCGTTGAAGTTTAAAATAATGTAATATAGTATTTAAATATGAAATTATTTTTTAACACCTTAATTATTTATAATTTTAAATATAAAATGCATAAATAAATTAACAATATGAACCTTTGTATGTACGAAATTAGAAAATAGGATCTAAAATTGATGAAGTGTGAGAACTTTTTTCAGTTTAAAATATTATACATAAAAGATAAATTTTATTTTTTAAAAATCATAATCTCTAAATTTATAACTTTTTTACTAATTTCTCTATTTTTTTATTTCCTTTTTCAAGCCAAGTTTTATGTTACACTTTAGGTTATAACTCAGTTGAAAAAAACTGACAATGATAATGAAACTCTTCCAAAAGTATGTATACCATACTTTACATTGTGTGTTCTTCCTCTTTCATGATAATATATATCAGTGCCAAAATCTTTTATTCAATGCAATCAGTTTCAACCACTGAAAGGTGAAAGAGCTATAGCATCAACTAACTACCAGTAACAAGTCACCCATTTCAGGCTTATTCAGGGACATTTTTCTTATGTTAATGAAAAAGGTGCAATTATTATTGGATATTTCAACTATGAAATGGCCCATGGAACTTGTGCTTTTTGTCTTTTCCTCATTTTTTGTTTCTTATGTTTTGTTCTTGACCACCTCATCCCCTCAATTATCATCCATCAAGTGATATTTGCATATATGGAGGAAACTTACATAAAGTATTATAGCTAACTTTCTAGTTATTCTCCATATTTATATCACATCCAATTTTTCACTTTTTTATACATAATGTATTCAATAAAAAAAATGAATAAATTAAAACTTTAAATTTGATTAAAAACAATATTTTTTATTATTTTTTCAATTATATTTAAAGTTTTATTTTTGTAATACATGATAAATCTTATAAAATATAAGTAGATTTATATATTTCACTTTTAGCACAATAAAAAAATTATAATACTAGCATAATAACTTAATTCCACTACTTTGCTTGAACCGTTAGTAGTTAATATGGTTGAACAAGTGTTTAATATTCTGTCACATATCTTTATTAAAAGGATATCTAGCCTTAATATATGCAATTAACCCTTTAAAGGAATTATTAATACATGATATGTCCAAGGACATCTAGTATATTGAGTTCTTATGGTATAGTGACATAAAAGTTTGTTTGATCGACTACACATCGGTTAACTAAAAACTAAAAAGTATTTTTCACACGTCTACGTCTTGGATATTCATGTTCAGTATACTTGGCTTTCGTGTTATAACCTAACATTAAGGTGATTTGCTTCCATACACGACAGTCAATCACAATTGGAATCTATAAGACATTGACTAAGTTGACTTAAAGTTACGATTAAGGTATAATTAAGAAACTTGATTAACTAAAGGCTAATAAAGATAATTAGCTACATGGGCTAGGCCCACCTAGGTAAGAAACCCATAAAACAGAGTTAAATAGCACAATACAATAGGTAAATTATTTGTTATATTTATGTACTTGGTTAACTTAGGCATTAGAATGTCTTCTGCAGACCCAAACCTTATTCAGACCGAAGATGATGAGTACCCTTGAGAGGATGAAAACATTGTAATTGGAGCTTGCAATGTTTAGAGTTAAAGTCTTTGCAGAGCATATTTGGTTCCGTAAAAAATATTGGCGTCGAGAGTCCCTTGCGCCCTAGTCTTCTTTTTTTGAAGACATTTTTGAATTTGCACCTTTGGGCTATGACGGTTCTTAGCTTCCCGGGCCGACTCAAGTAGGAATGAGGGGTATAATTATTACTACTATATGAGAAATTCTTTCCGCACACAAGTCTCTCTTTATTTTTTTAAAGGGGAGCAAAGCTATTTTACAAAGGAGCCTAGATTGAATAACAATCCACTTTGACTCTTTGGAAATCCAACATCCAGTGATGTCCAATTTATGCTATCAGATATTAGGACTATATCTTTTGATAGTTTGTCGATTACCTCGTCCACTCTTTCTTCAACTAGGTCAGACGCACAAAGCGCTCCACCTGAGGTAGAGCAGTTATTGAATCAAATATGCGATAAATGCGAAGACTTAGTTCAACCCCGTCAAGCCTATAGGACTAGTGTTTTGATTGTTTGTTGTGGTTGGTTGTTGACCAACATAAAGAAAGCATGGCGGAATAAACCGTATATCTCTGAGAGGCCCCCTTAGACGAGCGTAGAAGGAGAAGAATAGGTTGGGGTTGCTTGAGAGTGACATATATTTTGTGAAGATGAAGTGTTACATGGTGTCTACGAGAAAAAAGATGGTCAAAGCAAAGGAAGCAAGTGAAAAACCCTTCTCAACTGACATAGTTGCTATATTGGAAGCATAAATGCAAATGCAACGGGAGTTCATTAAGTTCAATAAGAGAACTGCTAAAGAGATGGATGCCTTAATGAAAAAAATGTTAGGCTAAGAAGGAGGATCAAAGTTAAAGGAGTGATGGGCAAGGGGAAGGAGAAGAATATCCCCGATATTGTAGGTTAGTGGAGAACGATGCATCCCACATTTGCATTATCCGTGAAGCAAAAAGGAAAAATGAGTATAAAACTAAAGGGCAAAAAACAAATCCTCGGTAGTGTGTGGAAATCACTAACATCTCTTTGTCCATGGCATCATGGATAATAAGTAGTGGAAGGCCCTAACACTAGATTGATATGATGATAGCATTGATGCATACGAGCATGCCATTGTGTGCATTACCAAAGTTAACCAATATTCAAATGATGATGCTTTTATGTGCAAGACCTTTCCTACAACCTTGACAGGACCAACCCTAGAGTGGTTCATTCACCTACGTCCTTACTCCATTGATTACTTTGATGCTTTAACTTCTTCTTTCACAACACAATTTTCCACTAACTGATGTAAGACCCTTGAAAGACTAAGAAAAACTCAAAATTTAAAAAGTTGTAGCAAAAGTTCAAGATATAAGTAAAATACAATGTTGTCAAACTTTGACATGGTTTAGCATTTTACTTATAACTTTTTGTAAAATTTAGCTATTGAGTTTATTCTTTCTCCATTAGAAAGTAAACTCAAAGAGCTTGGATTCAAGTACTCATATGCATATTTTCGACTTCGGGAAGGGGTTCAACCGTGCTGTCAAAGTTGTGAAAAATTTGTCGAGCGAGCAGGAAATTCATGGGGTGAGTGAAAACTTTTCCAGAGAGTCCCCAACATCAGAAAACGTTGTCTGAAGACTTTTTGGCTCACTGGGCGAGCCAAACCACTCGTTGGGCGAGCATGTTCTTGGTTCAGAACGTGTGTTCGTGGTCCAGAATGCGATGATCTTTGAGTAACGAGGTTTTGGAGCTGATTTTGGAGTCGCAAGAGAGGATTCTAGGCCAGAGGAACGTCTGCAAGCATTGTCGAAGAACTAGCTTAGGAGAAAGCTATAATGGGAGCTAACCTTGAGTGTTTTTCGTTTCTATGAGTTTCCGATCCATGAATATGATGTGATTTTGAATATATGTTGGTTTTGTAATAAGATTATGTCTGATATATATTTTAATTGGTGAATTGGTTTTGAAACAAATATATGCTTCAGTTTTGATGATTTCGAATCTGTCCATGGATTTAGAACGATACTATGTTTCTGTTATGCGTTTTGAATCGGTGAATGATTTTGAACGAGATTGCTTCCGTATTTGGTTGGATTTCAAATCTGTTATGGTTAAGAGATGATATTTTGTTGTTGTGACATATTCTAAATTTGTGGATGGTTATAAGATGAAATTGTGATTATATTCTTTTGTGGCATCCGTGCTTATTCATGTCTGATGAACTTATGAGCGATTTGTGATTTGGGTTTGAGTATGGGTAGTCTTTGTGATTTGGGTTTGAGTATGAGTAGTTTGTATGCCGGGTAGGTTTCGTGCATGATTTTAAAGTCTAGAATGTTAGAGTAAATTGAAAAGTCAATATGTGTGAATTTGGATATGTGTGAACAATGATTTGGTTGTTGTCATAGGGCTGGGCACCTCTAGATGCATCTGTCCAGAGTCGCCAGTTCGCTGGGCTAGTGAAGCTACTAGCTTGGCGAGTAGTGCGAGATAAAAGGTCTGCCTCAAGTATTTGATTTTGTATGTGATGTTTTCTGATGGAAATGGTTTTGTTCTTGATGCATCTAAAGTGGTGAAAATGTTGTATAGTCTGTTTGAATCTAAGGAATGATGCATCTCGCTTGCAAGTACGGACAAGCTAAGGATGTAGCCTGCTATGTTTTTGCGGCTAGAGGACATGAGAAAGTATAAGAATAATGTTGATAGGGGGAGCAATATGAGTGTTGAACCCAATCCTTGATGTGTTTGGTTTTTGATGATGACAACACATTGATTGTAACAACACATAGAGGTTGTCATGGCACAACAAAAATGTGTATTTGTGATTGATACAGATGTTGTTATGCAAATGTTTCTCGGTGATTAATACATATGTTGATATGTTGTTTAATCTGCATAATACTTTGATCATAATTGTGTTTATATCTACTATATGCATACTGAATGTTTTTGTGTGTTAAAACCACAAGCACAAAGCAACTCTGTATGAAATAATCGATTATATTGATGTTGTATCAATTACGTTCATCAGACAACTTATGTTTTAAACTATGGATAAACAACAAGTTTTAAATCGATTACATTAAGTGTAAAATCGATTAAAACTCGTGTCTTTGCAAACATCTCGTTGAAATTGGTTGGAAACAGGTAGGCTTTGTTTTAAGCCAAGAGGGGAGGGCGGGGGGGTGAATTGGTGAGTTTTCAAAATCAGAGTTTTTTTAAAATCTTTAAAGCAAAGTTGAAAACTCTACAAGTCTTTCTTGAAACGCAAGTAATGAAAGTTGTGTGCAACGGAAAATCGTAGTTGACTACGCATATATCACAGTCGACTGAAAATAAAAGAGTAAGGATAAAGAAATCAAACACTGGTTTTTATACTGGTTCAGCCAACAATACCTACATCTAGTGTCCTTCCAACCCAAGAAGCAAATGCACTATAATGGTCAAGGTTTTTTACAACAAGGAATTTATAGAAGACCTCCACGTCAAAAATATAAATCTCCTTTCTAACCCTCTAACCAAAATATAGGCATACAACACAACAAGACTTGCACCAAGATGTCCCCTCTCCTGCAATCCGCCAAACACAACTTTGAACAATCCTCAAAGTGAACCAAACTCTGCGAGTCTATCCCCTGTAGTCACAACAGGTACACACAACAATCTTCAAGGATGCCAAGCCAAATCTTGATCAAACCAGATGCACCTTCACTGTGTAGAAATGATCAACCAATAAGTGCGCAAACAATCTCCTTTTGAATCTCTTTCAAGAAAGATCACCACCGTCTTCTTGAAGAATTCTTGGAGCTCTATAAACCAGAGACATCAATTTGAAACAGAATGTAAAAATGTTAGATCGTCAAAAGTCTCTGAACAATTTTGTGTTCAGACTATTTATAGAATTCTGTTAAATAGATGTTCTCATAGTCGAATAACCTACTAATCCAGTCAATTAAGTCAAGACAATTATAAGAGTTAAGTTAGACCAGTAGCATACAGTCAACCAAAATTAATTCTCATTCAATACAGTTGACTCTCAATCAATGCTCAACTTAATTTTGAAAATATAGTCGTTACTATACATGAGCATAACAAAATTTCAAAACAAACAACTAGTGTAGTCGAATGTGTGGCGCACACAGGCGACTTCGACATGTCAGAGCAAAGTGAAATTCTTTTCTTCTCAAAATATCACAAAGCAATGATTCTCAAAATCTGTACAAAGACTTTAGCATAGTGGACTCAATTAATATTGAAGTCGACTTTACTGCAGTTTTGTCACACAATTATAAGTTCACAAAAGTGCTTGTGGTTTTCATGCTTAAAAACAAGTGTAATGCATCCAGATATGATGTAACATGTACAAACTCAATGAGTATGCATATACACAAAATTATAGCACAAAAACATGTTCAACAGATATATCAAACAATCAACATAAGAACATGTATCAAGACAACAACATATGTGTGTTATTAAGCAATGTGTGGTCATCATAAAAAACCAGAGTGATATAGATATTGTGTTGTCAACAATATCAACAGAAATGTGCTGTGATGAGTTTTGAAGAGAAAAAGTTTTCAAAATTTGTTTAAGTGAAGAGCTTAATCAATTACACTGGTTATGTAATCAATTAAGTCTGTTATTATTTGAAAATTGTTTTCAAGCTATAACATAACAATAATAACGGTCGTATTTTTAAATATGTTTGACTAGCATTTATTGCAAATAAATTACATTAATTGTGTATTCAATTGGAAATGTGTTAGTTGTAATTCTATTACATATGTTACTAATGTAACCAATTACATTACTAACATAATAAATTGTTTTGCGTTTGTCCTGATGAAAACTATAAATTGATGCATTACACTCAACTCTATGAACTTTTAATCATTTGTAATTTTTCATATCGGATATTTGTGATTTGAGAAAGTGTTACAGGTTGTTGTAACGCTCCAAGAATAAAGATTCAAAGAATTGAAAGAAACTTGAAGGATTCTTTAGAGAAACATTGTGGACGTATTGGCTGATCATTGTCTACACTGCTGAGAGGGTTCTACATTGATCAAAAAAGTGTATTTGCAATCTTGGATTGTGCTGCCCTGTTCATGTGTGATAGGAAGAAGAACAACGAGTTCTTGGACTTTGATAGGTGTTCTCAAAGGGTTCTACAGTAAAGACGTGTAGTTCTTTGTGCATGTGTTATCTTTCTATATTTGATTGTTGAGTGAGAGAGGCGTTTTCTTTTGAGAAAGTCTCTGTAAAACCTTTGGTGTAAAACTCAAATCATTATAGTGAAAGATCCTTCAATCTAAGGTTGATTAGAAGGGAAACTGGATATAGGCATTGAGGTCGAACACATATAAATCCTCTGTTTGTATTTCTTTCATTATTCTTTTACTTTCATTGCATATGCGCTACTTAGATTACAAGAAAGTTTAAAGATCATTCTAAGTTTGCAGAAAGATTAAAAAACATTTGTTTTATTAATCACTAATTCACCTCCTCCTCTTGGTGTTGAGAAACAAGGCACTTCATTTCTAACAATTGGCACCAAAGCCGCTGTTTCAAAAGTTATTTGAAAAATAATTGATTACCCTTTTTGTGAAATCAATTAATTGATTCTGATGACTTATGTTTCTCAAACCTTCGGTGAAGGTGCTTATACAAACAGACCTCCTCTGTTTGCTGGAGAAAATTATCCTTTTTGGAACATTAGAATGAGAATTTTTCTTGAATCTGTAAATAAGGGATATGGGATGCTGTTTTAAATGATCCTTTTGAACCCACAAAATTAGTTGATGGAAAACCTGTTTTGAAAAACTTTTCTGAATGGAATCAAGAGGAGACTGAACAGAAACAACCAATTGCTCTTAATGCAACCAGCAAGAAAGCGTCCAAGAGAAATGAGTCTGATGCAAATTCTGATACAAATATTCAAGAGAAAGAAGTGATGAACATGATGGTAAAGAAATTTACAAAATTCATGAAAAATAGAAATGTTGTATCCGATTTTGCAGGGAATTCTAGAGGAGGAAAAAGGAATGCAAAAGCTACAACTGTCACATGTTATGAGTGTGGAAAGGAAGGACACATCAAGCCTAACTGTCCAGATCTGAACATGAAGCAAAAAAACTGATGTAAAATAGAATCAGGACAAGAGAAGGCATAAGTAGAGGAAAGCTTACATTGCATGGGAAAACAGTGATGAAGACTCATCCAGTGGTGATGACCAAAGTCTAGAAGAATAGACAAGCTTATATCTCAAGGCTGGATCAGTGTGTTCTAAAAGTAGCAACAATAACTTTGAAAACAAGCCAATAAAAGTAAGATATGATTAACTGCTGGATGCATTTCAGGAAGTACATGCTAAGGCAATGGAACTATATTACAAGGTTAATCGATGAAATTTTGAGAGAAAAGATTTTGAATATAGAATAGATAACCTTGTTGATGAAAATGATAAGTTGAAAATTGAACTTGATCAAGCTTTACAATATGGTGTAAATGCTAAAACTGAAATTAAATTTGTTGAGAAGGATTGTAAAGAATGTCATGCTCATGTTGTAAAAATTGAATATCTAACTAGTACACTAGCTAAATTTACTCTTGGGAGATCAAATTTAGAAGTTGTACTGAGATCACAAGGGAAAGCAATTAATAGACAGAGAATTGGATATAAATCTAAAAGTGAAAGAGTTAACTCGAAAAAATTTATTGATTTAAGTAAACCTGCAATTGTTACTTGTTTCTATTATAACACCATTGGTCATACTATTAGAAACTACTATTATAGAAAAGTTTGTGTTCCTAAAAGAAAATTCAAATAGATTCCTAAAGAGCCAACTCTTGTAACTAACAAGAAAGGCCCCAAGTTCATTTGGGTACTGATAACGATTGATTTAACATGTTTGTGTGTGTATATTTTGAGAACAAATCAACTCCTTCATAGTTTTTACCTTGTTTTATCCTCACGTTTAGTGTGTTTTATAGTTTTCTTGTGTTTTATTTAGTATATGTTTGTTTTTACCTCTAATCTCTATGTTTGAGTGTGTGAAATAAATGAATAGGAAGCCATTCTAGTGGAGGAAAACAAGCAAAAACTCAAGGGAACATGTTTTGGGACAATGAAAGATCAATTTGAAGCAAATACCCATGTTGGACGCCTTTGGATTCGCACAAGAGCCTCAATTTTAGAATGCTGTCAAAACCGCCCGAGCTGGGCGCCAGAATTCCAAGCTGGGCGCCAGAGTTGCAGAGAGATTCCAGGCTGGGCG
>NW_014542925.1:1318107-1351166 GCF_000741045.1 Vigna radiata var. radiata | reverse complement strand
ATACACTATGTTAAATTCCTTGCACACCAACTATTTGATAAAATACCAAAAAGAGTTTCTTGTGTTGTTTTTATGCACTTTGATGTCTAATTGAGTTATAAAAGGAAGAATTGTCATGTGTTGCACAAGTCCCTTGGGAGAGAACGATATTTATCACTTGCTACGCTACGACCGGTGCACTTGTCGTTGGTTTTGCAGCCAACAGGTACCTACTTCAAAACCTTTAGAAAGTTTTGAAGGAAAGTAAGCTGAACAAGCAGTAGAAAACACTCAATGAGAAATTTCAAGGGATATATCAAAAATCTCTTAAGTATCATCTTTGGTAACATCTGGTGTTAATTCTTTCATTCATGCATCATTGCCTGCTCTGCAAAATTGGTTGAAAAATTATTTTTACGACTTTTAACCGATTGCATGAATAATGAAATTGATTAATCTGTTTCCAGTATTTCTCTAGTATGTCTAAAACTGTGTTAAAACTCAATCGATTTCAAAACTAGTCAAATCTATTAAATTGATTGAAATGGTTTTTAAACTTTCGAAAATTCAAATTTTCAAACCTAATCAATTAGGTCTTTTATAAAAACTAGTTCTTGTTCTCATTAGTCGCATTGTTTCATAATCCTGAACTCTTAAACCCTATCTGAATTCGAGCATCACTGTGTAATCCCAATCTGAAATGGCTTTTTCATCCGTTCAACGTGGTAAAAGACCCGCACTTGTTGAAAGATTGGCTAATCCAAATGGGTGGATTAGTTATGAAGAAAAACGCAATGACTTAGAGTGTTTCTGGGGCTTCAAGGATGTAATCAGACATAAGACTTTGTGTCTTCTTTTCTTTAGAAATGAAGGGTTCATTTTCTAGGAGTGGCTCATCTATCAAGGAATTTTCAAGTTTGTTGAAATGGAGGGTGATTACTATCCTAACCTGGTAAAAGTCTTTTATGCAAACATAAGGGTTGAAATTGATATCATCCATTCTCGGGTAAAAAGTGTTAACATCCACATTGATGATGTTGTATGGAAGACAGTGGTAGGTTTTCATCCTGAAGGTTTTAAGTCACATCTGGACATACCTGGTGTAAATAAAATGGCTATATACAATGACTGTTTAAGGTTCCCTAAAATGCCTTATGACTTCACTCTGTTCAAGGTTGGTGGTTTGAAGAAGAATGTGTGTCTCTGTGCATTCATTATTGCTTGGATTTTACTCCCTATGGGTGGAAATCATGCATAATTGACCACATAACATGTGTATTTGTTGTATGCATTGCAGGCCAAAGTCCCTACAAACTGGGTAGCTGTGGTGAAGGATCATAAGACAAAGATCACAAGGCAACAGGTTTATCAACTTCCATATGTTGTATTCATAAGTCAGATTTTTATGGCATCATGGAGTTAATGTATCTAATGAAGTTACCTTAAGCTGCTCAAAGAAGAATCTAATTGAGAAACTTGCTCTGTATCATATGGGACTTAGAAAAGATGAAAAGGGCTAGTCATTTAAAGGTGAACGTGTTCCCGAAGTAGAGGAAGTTGAGCCTATTGGTGTTGACAAGTTCAAATATAGCTTCAAGCCTTAATTAGAATTTGAGAAGTTTGTGGTTGATCAATTCAAGAGATAGGATGACAAGTTGTCCAAGCTCCAAGAATCTCTTTCTGAACTACACAGAAAATTAGGCCATGCATTAAAAAATAATGCATCTAGGGGAACATCTGAGGATGATACTGCAGATGAGGAAGACAAGACAGATGAGGACTACATAGTGATTTTTGAATCAAAATAGGATTTTAGTGTCCTAGTGATGTTTGTCTTGATGTTTTATTTATGTTTGTTTTAATTTTCTTGCTTTCTTTTGAAAAGCTGTAAGTCTGGTGTTTTAGCCATCTGGTTATGAACTTTATTGTGATTGTACTTTGGTTTTGTCAAAAGGAATGAGAGTAGGTTGTTTTGGATTCCTATCTAATGATTATTCTGAATATTGGTTGAATTACATTTGATTGTGATTGAATTGCATTATAGTGAAAAATCCTTCAATCTAAGGTTGATTGGAAGGGAAACTGGATGTAGGCATTGAGGTCAAACCAGTATAAATCCTCTGTTTGTATTTCTTTCATTATCTCTTTTACTTTCATTGCGTACACGTTACTTAAATTACAAGAAAGATTAAAGATCATTCTAAGTTTGTGAAAAGATTAAAAAAGCATTTGCTTTTATTAATCACCATATCAACCCACCCTCTCGGTGTTGAGAAACAAGACACTTCATTTCTAACAAATAATATTTGTGTCGAGGCCATGCTAGCGAAGAAAAGAGGAGCTAGTTGAGACTCAACACAAAAAAGTGGTTTCCGCTAAAGAGAGCCCAAGCCTACTCAGTTCTCATGGTACACATCAATCCTATAAGTCACGTGTTGGAGGAAGCTCTATAGGAAGACCACATACAAGTACCTAAAAAGTCCCAAACATCATTAGATGTTGATATGAAGAAACATTGTTGATCAGTGTGTGAGACTCAGGAATAAGATTGAGGAATTGATCCAAGCTAGCCATCTCAAGCGATTCGTAAGGTGTAATGGCAAAGAAGGCTCACAAATTGTAAGGTGTAATGGCGAAGAAGGTGTAAGGGAAAGTATCTCTGAAAGTTTCTTTCTTTTTTTTGTTGTAGTTTAATATATGTTATTTATGAAAACTTGTTTTGTCCAATTTCAGGCTTTTTATCTCTTCCTTAGTTTCACTATTGTGATAGATGTAGTACTTACACTACAAAAATATATAATTTTTCCAAGGGTTATTTTTAAAGTTACCGGCGGTTTTAATCCTTGGAAAATTCGTTTCCCGCAATTGCAATAACCCCTGGAAAAAGCAACATCGTTAAATATTACCGACGGTTTTGTACAAAACCACAATAATTTCCCGAGGTTTTATGGGAACCGTCGGAAATGCTAGAACTTCTTATAAGTGCCCCTATTTCCAAGGACTCCCTCCAAAAACCGCCGGTAGTGATAACTCAATTTTTTATTGATCGTGACATCTATTACCATTTCTTTTTCTCTTTTGTGTAATTTTTCTGTCATCCCCATGTACTTTTTCACCTGTTACTCCATCACATCTGAATTATGTCTTTGCAGTTAATTTTCAATTTTTAAAAACAAAAACATATGCAAATCTTTTTAAAATAATTTTCAATTTTGAAAAGATGTATTCTAATTTAAAATATATTTTTGAATTTGAATTATGAGTAACAAGGTAATTTTAATAATATTTCTCAGTCATTCTAGCACTACGAAATTCAACAATATTATTGTTGGAAACAAGATGACTCAGTTTCAGCGCCAAGAGTGGGGGGGGGGGTTGAATTGGTGAGGTTTAAAAATTAGAGTCTTTTCAAAATCTTTTTCCCAAAGTAAAAACCTTTACAAAGTTTCTTGAATTGCAAGAAATGAAAATTCTAAGTGCAGCAGAGTTTTTATACTGGTTCGACCTTAATGCCTACATCCAATGTCCTTCCACAATCCAGAAGAAAATGCACTATAATGGTCAAGGTTTTTACAACAAGGCTTTTATAGAGACTTCCACGTCAAAAATATAAAACACCTCTAACCCTCTAACCAAAATATAGGCAGCAACAGAAAGATCTATAGCAAGATATCCCCTCCTCTGAAATCTTTAACCCACTTTGAACAATTCTCAAAGTGTCCATACTCCACGAGTCTTGATCAATATGAATACACCAACTGTGCAAAATCTGATCAAACAGTAAGTGCAATACAATTCCTCCTTAAGACACTCTTGCAAGAAAGATATTCACTGTCTTCTTGATGAGTTCTTTTAGCCTTTTCTTAGAGATCACAATCTGTAAATCAAAATGAAAATGTTAGAATATCCAAAGTCTCTTGTGATCAACTGAGTCACGTCTATTTATAGTTTTCTATAAATTATATGCTCTTGTAGTCGACTGTGCTACTAATTAAGTCGACTGTCATCAGACAGTTATAATAGTTAAGCAAATTAACAACAGTCATAACAACCAAATTGACTTTTCATTTAATACAGTTGACTATCATAAATGTTTTAACAGACATTTGAAATATAACCGTTACTGTACACAGGCATTAATAGAATTTCAAATCAAATAACTAAGTCGGATCCACTACGCATGTAGTCGACTTAGACACTTCAGCTCAGTTTGGAAATATTTTCAATGCAAAATCACACACAAAACTACTTTTGAAAATCTATGCATAGTCACGAGTTTTAATCGACTTACTTCATAATGAAGTCGACTTAAAACTTGCAGTTATGACACACAATATAAGTTCATCAAAGTGCACGTGGTTTTTTTTTTTCATAAACATATGTAATGCAATCATAAGTGATGTATCATCCATAAGATCAATGAATATGCATTCATATATCAGTATCAACAAACATGTTCATTTATATTTCATCCACAATAAAGAATAGAACATGTAATACATAACAATACATGTGTTATTAATAATGTGTTGTCATCATCAAAATCCAGAGTAACTAGAGCATTGTGAAATTAAAGTTCAGCTAAACCAGTGCTTTCCTTATCAACAATCTCAACAATTATAATAAATGCTACAGTTCGTGTCTCTGAAATATTGAATATAATATTATAGAATAAAATATTATAATATCCAAATGGATAGATAGATAGATAAGGAAATAAATGTTGCACTCCTGTCTCTCAAATTTCATTGCATTTTTGCCATTATTAACCTTAGTTGGCTACAAATTTCCTTGCATTTTTTACCATTATATCTTAATTACATACAGGAAACATTGTATTAATGTAAACAAATGTAAGATCAGCTAGTATATTACAATCAGTTACAGTAGCTAGTATTCATTTTCCTTTTATCTCAACTCAACTTATACAGTTAATGGTTTCAAGCTAGTCTCATCCACCTTTGGAAAGTAGCTTCCCTTACAATTGACTCCAATTTACTATATAATATAATAAATAACAAAACATGGGAAGTTTCAAAGACATAAAAAGAGAAGATCTTTATAATAATGAAATACTGAATCTTCATTCCATAATCATATACTAAGGAATCACATGAAAGATTTAAACATCAGTATGCCTTAAGTTAAAGTGCAACAGAGAAAAAGATAAAATAAAACGCTGCTGATAAACTTACTTTGTCCGCCTTCTTATAGGACTGATAGGTGGCTTGGTTTTTGATATTTTCTTTGCCCATTTCTTGTAGGCTTTTGTTTCCTTTAGTTATCACACATAAATGAAGAGAGAAGAGCAAGCGTCAAGAAAATTGAACAACCCAAGTAAAATATTTCTACGTATTAATATGATGAATATCTTTGCTTAAAATAAAGGTAATTGCATAGTATCCCATTATGTTATCAACTTCAAGATCCATCCCAACTATTCAAAATTCAATATAGTTCTTTTTATCAGTGAAACCCATGTTTTCCACAACCTTTGGGATGCTTTCCACATCACTGGACAATCTGTTGATCTCATCCCTGTATTCAGAAACAGCAGATTCTTGCTTCTGCAAATCAACCTTCAACTGCTCAATCTCTGTATAAGACAACATTCTCAATAATCTCTAGGTGGCTTGGTTTTTTTCTCTTTCTTTTTCTTTATAAATACAAAAAGTTTTTTTTTTTTGTTAAGACAGTTTTATTTCAATAAAGAATGTCAAATAACAATAATAATAGGTGTCAATCAACCTTTTTCCAAATATATATATTTGTAGCACTGAAGCTTTTCCATTATCTTTGCAAGGGATATAGACAAAAACACCATGCAAAGAGTATAATTGATGTAGTAAATGATCAAAATATTGACACCAAATATCTGAAAGATATGTCTGTGATCCAGAAATGAAAAAAATTGACAATTACATTGTCAATAACTCTGTTTGGAATTCAACAAATTGTTTTTCTAAAGAACGAGTAGCAACGTCAAAATTCAGAAACTCCTCATATCACCTTCTTGATTTTCGGGGTTATCACAAAAAGAAGAAAAGAAAGCTAAACAAAAAGCAACTATAAACTAACACTGAAACCAAATAACAAATTCATAAAAGATGCAACATGTAAATAGAGAAGAAAAAAGATTTTTGAAGCCATTCCAAACTAAAGTATTTGACTTACTGATGAATGAATAAGTGAACTAACATTGATCTTACAAACTTTTGAAGGTAAGAGCATGTACAACAATCAAACACATATATGGGATGTACCTTTCACAGGGATCTATTCATCACTTTCACTTTCCTCATCACTCTCGGTATCATCATCCATCTACAATTTTCAATGATGGAAAATTATCACATAATCAGGTAAGAAAAAACAAGCCATTATTTCCATAACAAATTTACCATTATCTTAACCTTTCACCGGGAAGATTCTCCTCCTCCTCTTCTTCACTATCTACTCAAATTACACAAAATAAAAACATGCTTGACTATAAAAACATGCCATAGTGTATGCTTTCTAGGTTGAGGATTAGTCTCCTTGAAGAAAAGAGGTTGTCTTGCGAGCTACAATGCACAAACACATCAATAGTTCAATGAAAATGAAACTGAACATTCAGCCACAACATACGTCTTTGTATCATTGCATTGTAAAAGAACACTCAAAGTAAGTATATAGAGAGGTATGAGAACAAATTACAGCTACAGTCAACGAGCTAGGTCCCGTATCAGGACAATTTTCCTTAAGTGACATGATATCTGACCACTGGATTTCCATTTTTGTCTTTAGTTCGCCTTCAAGAACTTCCCAAACTAGCTTTCGTTTAGCGAAGTAACATTTTTCCACTAAGTCACCCTCGTGCTTTGATTTACTGCCTTGAGTTATTTAAAACTCAATGAAAATAATAGTTTTCCAAAATTCTAAAGACAAGTAGTTATCTAGAATATACCTTCCACGAAACAATTCTTAAAAGTGCTGGGAAATTTGAAGCCTTAAGCTTTTCAACAGAGCTTGATGCAGCCGCAGTCGGACTTTCTCTTTTCAAACCAGAGCTTAAATTTTCATTTTGTGTATTCGCAATAAAAGTAGTCCCTTGAGAAAGCTTCTTCTGTATCAAATGTAATAGTGGAGAGCTCTTCCTAAGACGTAAACCCAGAGGGCTAGGCTCATCAAGTATATTGTACTGGAGAGGAGAACTGGAAGCTGTACTATTTGAAGCATGCCATTGCTAAACATGCACAAGGAGAAAAGGAAGTTATCAAAGTGAGCAAACATTAAACACGCAGCTTACAAAAAATGGGTACAAATAACACAAACAAACAAATCCTTAAAATCTTTAATTGTTTCATCTAAGTATTTAAACTTGATGTTATCATTCCAGTGACTTTTGAATTTTGGACTAATATGTTTGATAGATTGCATTCTTAAATACTTATTTAACATAATAGTATAATATAAGTTCTTTTAAAAACATTCTTTGTGATATGAAAAATGCATGTTCTTCTGTGATCTTAGGTTTATATTACTGTCAATGCTCGTTCAAAGATTAAAAATGTTAGATCCCTGGCATTGTTGTACATTCTGATTACTCACGGTGATTGATACGAGTGCAAGGTGGTGGATGGAAGGTGAAGAAGATGGAGATCTAATGAAGGTGGCACAGTGAATGACGACGTGAAGGAGATGATAGTCTACAAAGATGAAGAGTCTAAGTGGAAATGAAGAGTCGAAGGGGCAGATGAAGAGATGAACTCAAAATGACAGTGAAGAAAAATAAAAAGGCACTAAGAAAGGCATATTAGGTTAATCATAATAAGTCGTAATGGTTTTTTTAAAAAATTATTTATAATTTGAAACCGCCAAAACTTACCTAGGTTTCCAAAACCGCCGGAAATAAACCTCTAATAAAATTCAACATTTTTGTAGTGTTAACCCTTTTTTTCATCTTGTAGTATTTGAAGAATTTGGAGCAGCTTATGACAGGACATAGGAGAGGAGAGAAAAAACATCTTCGTCTTCTTCTGTATCTCATTACACTTGGTAAATGTTATTATACAATATGTCTAAAAGTAATAATTTTTTTATAGTATTAAATTTCATTATACAATATGTTTTTGGTATGCATATCATTGTTCTATATTAGGTTAAGTGTATGTTTTTTTATAGACGTGAAGACTCAAATGAGTAGTAATAAATTATATGTAATTGATTAGATTTCTTGTCTTTAAAGAATATAAAATAAGGGGATTTGATTTTAGCTCAGCCCTTTAGATAAATAAAAATTGAAGTAATTAATCACTGTTAAAAAGTTTTATTAAATATGCCATAAGATTCTATATACGTATCAATACAAGAAATTAAATCCGTCATAATTTACCTTCAATAAAACTAATAACAAACTTGACAGCAGTATTTTTCCATTGTACTTATATGTTTTCTAGATTTATATGTATGTATTTTGGTTCCTCATTCATGTCTTTGGTTGGAGTTTACTAGTTTTCTCTAAGTTTGCTAGGTTAATGTAGGTTTCTATGTTAGTTTCTTTGCTTCGTATAGATTTGAATTTAATTCTTTATGCATATTCATCAAAAACAACATAGATTTGCATTGCTTTGCGCTGAATTTAATTCTTTATGGCAAAACCCATTTCTTCAGATTTTTTTCTCAACTAGAATCACATTCTTTCTTCCATTGAATTGAGAAACTGCAACAACATATTTTGTGATTTAAAGTTAGAAATGTCTAGTGTGTGTGTTTGTATATATACTGATGAATTTTCCTTTAAAATATTTAGATGCAGTGGAATGTGATCTTTTTCATGGGAGATTGGGTGCCAAACCTAAATGGTTCAAGGTACAACAATGAGAGCTACCTTGTGATTGAAGATCATTAGAACTTAATGATGAATGAGGATGATAAAATATTCTGGAATGTAGTGTAAAAAGAAGATGAAGAATGTTGGGATAGATTGGCAAGTGTACCGAGTTACACAAGTAATATAAAATGGTATCACTAAGTATCGTATTCCAGAAGAATCTCGACGCTGAACAGTTGTGTGATAACAAAATTAATTAAGACTTAAATGCAATTTATTAATGGCAAAGGAGCACAGAGATGAACGAATGTTGATTTATATGAGATGGATATGTTGTTGGGGTTAGATTTCACCAAGTTCCCTCTCATGTATATAAAAATTCTTCTTTATGCATTAATGTCAACGTCTCTCACTAAATTACTTACCCCGATCCCTCAGTGAATAAGTCTGTCCCTAATTATGAGTTCATACAATTCCTAGCATTCCTGGTAAAAAGATGTGAAGAATAAGAGATTAAGACGACCAAGACTCATACCCTCATCCCTGAGAAATATAACCCTTAGGAGTAATTCAACAAGAACCTGAATTAAAAGGAACCTCCCAACACTCATGCAATTCATAAATCATGTTATTGTATAAGCAAGAATAAAAACAGATGAATTACTCTAACAATTAATGAAAAAACATATGAAATTAAGAATCAATTCAAATACATGAGAATTTACAAGGTTACATCATTCCCCAACAGCAAATAGAAATTAGTTCCCCATAGACATGTGAGAACTTTATGAATAATGGAAGAAAGAATGAGAATGAAAGCCTAAGAATTGGGAAAAGAGTGTATTGCTATGCTCTTCTCTGCCACGGATGCAAAACCTAGAGCCCTAGGGTCCTCTAAATAGTGTTAGAGGCGTGCCAAAACAGGCTCGGTCCAAAAGAATCGAAACAAAGCAGAGTGACGTCAATACAACTCGCTTGAGCTTCGCTTCTGGTCGCCCAGGCTTCGTGTTTTCCCTCCTTCTGGTGCCTTTTTGAGCCCTTATGAGCTCCATCTTCTTGGCTTTTTATCTCTTCTTCCAGTATTACTTCAATCTGTGTCAAAACAGGGGGAATTAGTCATAAAACCATTGAAATCAACCTCAACTCTCTTATTCACACAATTTATTGAAAAGGTGTGAGTCCAAGCAAGTTTCTAAGTGAAATGGGGTGTTTTTAGTATCAAAATTACATCACAAATAACAGTGTTTTAAATTGTTTTTAGTATCTCAATCAAAGTTTATCTCAAGCACCTGTCTCACAAATTGGGATTCATCACTTATAGCACTTCATGCACCATCTCAACCTCAATCAAATACTAGAATCTCGTAAAGCAAAACCCATTACACAAAACAAGCACAATTTAATCAAAGCAGTTTAGTTCATTCAAGCAGAGCAAAATAAAAATAAAATAAAATAGAACAAAAACAAGAATTAAAACAAAAACAAAAATTAAAAGTAAAAGTTCAGAGAACTGGGTTGCCTCCCAGCAAGCGCTTCTTGAACGTCACTAGCTTGACCCAATAAGTTCATGTTGCATCAACCAGCTGCATGACTGTAGAGAGGCGTTGTCCATTGACTACCCAACTTCTTTGTGGGTCTTCGGAGGCTGGGTCTGTCAACTCAACTGCTTCATGTGGGAAGACATTCTTGATCAGGAACGGGCTAGACCACTTGGACTTCAACTTTCCAGGGATATGCTTTAGTCGAGAATTGAACAGCAGCACCTACTGTCCTGGAGTAAAGACCCTTTCTACCAATTTCCGGTCATGATAGTATTTCACCTTTTCTTTGTAATTTTTAGAAGAATCATAGGCGTGTAGCCTCATCTCCTCAAGTTCAATAATTTGCCTCTATCTCTTTTCTACAGTGTCACCAAGATCAAAATTCAGGAATTTTAATGCCCATAGAGCTTTATGTTCCATCTCCACTGGCAGATGACAAGCCTTTCCATAAACCATTTTGAAAGGAGATAGTTTAATGGCTGTCTTCATTGCAGTTCAATATGCCCAAAGGGCATCATCTAACTTCTAAGACCAATCGTTCCTTGATGTGGCAACTGTCTTTTCCAAGATCCTCTTTATCTCCCTATTAGAAACTTCAGCTTGCCCGTTTGTCCGAGGATGATAAGGTGTAGCCACCTTATGTCTTACTCCATAGTGCTTGAGTACTTTTGCAAGCTGGTGGTTGCAAATATGAGATCCTCCATCACTAATGAGTACTCTGGGCGTTCCAAACCGGGAGAAGATTTACCTTTTCAGAAATTTAATGACAGTGTTGGAATCATTCTTGGGACAAGCCAGTGCCTCCACCCATTTGCTTACATAATCAACTACCATCAATATGTATTCATTGTTGAAGGATGGTGGGAAAGGTCCAACAAAGTCTATGCCCCAACAGCCAAAGACTTCGACCTCTAGAATGCCTTGTAGTGGCATTTCATGACGTCTGGAGATGGTACCTGTCCTTTGACACTTATCACAGTTCATGGCATGACTATGAGCATCTTTAAAGAAGGTAGGCCAATAGAATCCTAACTGAAGTACCTTTGTAGTTGTCCTTTCTCCACTAAAATGTCTTCCGTAGGGTGAATTATGACAGTGCCATAAAATTCCTTCCACTTCTTACTTAGTCACACAACGCCTCAGAAGATTGTTTGTTCCAGTTTTAAAGAGGTAAGGATCATCCCAAACGAACTGTTTAGCATCATGCAAAAATTTCTTTCCTTGTTGCCAGTTGAGATCTTCTGGGATGACTTCTACAGCTTTGAAATTGGCCATATCAGCTAACCACAACCTTTGCTGAATGTACATGAGTGTTTCATCGGAAAAGGATTCCCAGATCCCTGCTTCCTTGCTTGTGACTTCATTATTTACCAACCGAGATAAGTGATCAGCAATTACATTTTCACTCCCCTTCTTGTCATGGATCTCCACATCAAATTCTTGCAACAAAAGCACCCATCTGATCAACCGTGGTTTGGAGTCTGGTTTGGCTAGCAAATATTTAATAGCCGCATGGTCAGTGTAGATAATCACCTTATACCCCATGAGATATGGTCTAAATTTCTCCAAAGCATACACAATAGCAAGAAACTTTTTTTCTATGGTGGCAGAGTTCAGCTAGACTTCATTTAGGACTTTACTTGCATAATAAATGGTGTGGAAAACCTTTTCTCGTCTTTGGCCAAGAACTGAACCTATGGCATAATTACTTACATCACACATCAGCTCAAAGTCTTTCCAGTCAGGAGCTATAATTACATAGGCATAAATCAATCTTTTCTTCAAGGTATCAAAATCTTTAAGGAACTCATCATTCAGCACAAAAGGAACGTCCTTGACAAGGAGGTTGCTCAGTGGTTTAGCAATTTTTGAAAAGTCTTTGATGAATCTTCTATAAAAGCCAGCATGTCCTAAAAAGCTTCTGATTCCTTTCACATTGGTTGGTGGTGAGAGTTTTTCAATGACCTCTACTTTGGCTCTCTCAACTTCAATTCCTCTCGAGGAAATTTATTACACAAAACAATACCTTCTGTTACCATAAAGTGATATTTTTCCCAGTTGAGAATAAGATTGGATTGGGTGCATCTTTTGAGTACTACATCCAAGTTAGACAAGCATTGATGAAAAGAACTGCCAAATACTGAAAAATCATCCATGAAGACCTCAATGCATTTTTCTATCAGATCTGTAAAAATTGCCTGCCTGCATCTCTGAAAAGTGGCTGGGGCATTACATAGTCCAAATGACATTTTTCTGTAGGCAAAAATTCCAAATGGACAGGTTAAAGCCATCTTTTCTTGGTCTTTAAGACCACCACAATTTGATTATACCCAGAATATCTATCCAGAAAGGAAGGAGGAAGTGATCCTTCCTTGTAGCATTGTTCAGCTTCCTGTAGTCAATACACATCCTCCATCCAGTAACAGTCCTTGTAGGTATGAGTTTGTTGAAAGAATTTTTGTCGCCTAAAATCTCAACAAACCAAAATTCCCCACTAATGTAGTACACGGGTAACCTAGGGTCTAATCTAAGGACTTGATTCTTATTAAGTTTATAATTGTAGAATTAAAACCTCATTATTTAAAAATACTACTAAAACTAGGTGGGGAAAGAAAAACAAATTATTAAAAACAAAAGAAACTAAATGCAAATGCATGATTTAACCTATCTGAATGAATGATGTATGAAAAAAAACAGATAAAGAAAACAATTGCCTAATCCTAGAAAACATATGCAATGAAGGAAGGATGGATAAAACCGAATATGCTAAAACCTGAATATGGAAAACAAAGAAACTCAGGGGTAAATGCATGAGAACCAGTAATGCATGATTATGAATTGAAAATGCAAAGATTAATGGGAAGAAAATCAAACTCTAATTGGTATATACAATGCTAAAAGATTAAAACAGATTTAACACAAAATGAAATTGAAAGAAAATTAAATATAGAACAATGGGTCAAAGCAAAATTCAAAATTATATCCACACATTCATTTATAACAATCTGGAAAGCTAAGGAAGAGCATTTAAAATCAACAACTCAAAACAAAACAACCCAAAATTGATTAAGACTAAAACATCAAAAGACTGCAACACAATACAATTACTATCTACTTAATAGGAACCTAACTCTAAGACATAAAAGGAAAAAGACGCATTAATAAACAATACTAGACAGATTTGTTAATCAGCAATGCTAAAAAGTTAAAAAGAATGAAACAGATGCCTAAAATATCATTTCTACTTATTCAATGACCAAATCAAATGCTAGAATCATAAAGGAACCATAAATGAACATAAAGCAACTCATAATTTAAAACTAGAATGTAAAATCAATGATGAAACAAGGAAAGTAAAATGAAGTGCAGAATTAACCGAACAAGATCAAATATAAAGCGAATCGAAACTAAAAAAGTGCTTTATGGAAAACTAAATTCAGAATTACAAATACCAGAATTTCTAAGATAACCAATGTCTGTCACCCAATGGAAAATCCAAGAACCCCAGTGCAAGAAGCAAAGTATCTACTCCTACGAAGGTTGTAAAGAAATCTACTTTAAAGCATGGAACCGAGAATCTATAGTTTGGAGTTTAGAGTGTATAGTGGTGTCTGTCACCCACCACCTGTGCTTTCACACTTTACAATACCTCCCTTTTATAGGGAAAAATCCAAACAAAAAAAGAAAGAAAAGGAAAGAATATGGGAAAGGGGAAGAATTAGTTACAACTTGAAGTTTCTCGAATCCTCTTCTCTAACTAACTCTGAATCACCAAACGTTGCCTTCTTCTCAGCTTAATTCAGCTCTACACGTGCCCCCAACCTCCATTCTGACCGATCAAACTTTCGCGTCAGCTCCCTTTTGGGTCGTGAACCTCTTATCAGCTCTAAAATCAACCATGGAGCCCACTTATGCTTCATTGCATTGCTGCTTCTCTTCTTTTGTGCTTGACGAACCCTAGGTTGAGGGGTTGAGAGAATTGTGAAAAACCCCAAATGTTTGATCGAGCTTCTTTGCCTAAATGAAAACGAAGGAAATAGACCCCTAAAACTGCTGATGTCGAAACGTGCGTTTCACTAAAACGCTCAATCCCTTCCTTTGTTGCCTAATTGACCCCAAAACAGAGTATCCTTCAGCACCGGCCCATTCTCAATTCGACCCAATTTAATTCCAGTAGCTTCAGCACAACAATTTCATTTCAGCCTAATGCTTCCAAAGGCTTGATCTGCAAAAAAAAAAAAATGAGGAATTTTAAACAACAAAAAGAAAAGATAAAAATCTAAAAAAATCTATTATTTTTCTGAATATTTTTATCTAAAAAAATTTATTTATCAAAAAAACTATTTATTTAACTAAAAAGTGAAAATTAACACTATTTCTACAAAAACCTATTTGTATCCTAATTATTCTAAACTACCTTAATTCTAGAAAATTAAAAACTAAACTAACCTAAAAGAAGATTATTAACACAGAAAAATGGGGGAAAAATAGAGAGTTAACACTCCCCCACACTTAAGGAACTGCCCTCCTGGGCAAGGAAAAACTAAGAGAAAGAAAACTCCATCTACAAAATAAAGACCCTAGACAAAAATTCAGAAACACAGGGCCTATTCACAGCTTCATTCAATCCTGCCAATTCAATCATTTTTCAACCATTTCATTCAATCAGAACTGCACAATCATAATTCTCAACCTTAAACATCAGTTTCAGCAGTCCAAGCAAGTGAAAAACAACTTCATTCAGCCAATTTAAGCAAGGAACATAAGCAGAACAGAAAAATCAGTTTCAGCCTCATAGGAACTAGTGTTTCCACTCATATTCACTCAACTGTTTAGGCTCATCCTGTTTCACTCCTTCATGACATGTCAACCTCTATTCTTAACTTTGAAAAGACTCTAAGTGAAAGTGCTAAGCTCTTTGGTTTCATCTAGATCAAAAGGACTTTGTTGGCTTGTAATGTAATGGCAAAAAGGGTTAGAAAACACAAGGCTATATGGAAATGAAGAAACTGTGAAGAAGAGGGAAAATCCTAGAACTTAGTGCATTGTTTTTGATATTTTTGGCCATTCCAATCTCTTTTTCTTTCTCTCTGGTTTTCAACTCTGTCAAGTCTCATTTTATTTTTCTCTCTTTTGCATTTTTATCCTTTTTTTCCAGACCTGTTCTTTCTTTTGCACACAACAAACAACTCATTTTTCTTTTTCTTTTTCTTTTGGCCTATCTTTCTAGTTGCACTCACTAAGTTCCTAGATCCTCCATCCCTCTCACATGTCTCTACAGGTTAGGTATTTGGTGGGAAAATGGCTTGTAATGAATGGAAACAAAGAAAATGGCTAAGGCTCAAAGTTAAGGTACAATGGTCAGAACTGAAATGGTAAAACTAAATGGTTATGGATGGTAAGAAAGANTGCCTAAATCATGTCTAAAGTCCACCAAGAGCAAGCTTTTTACAAANAATCAATGCAAAATCAGAATGAAAATCAAACATGCATGAAATCACACTAGAAAGAAAAAAATTGGCCCAAAATCTCTCCAGGTTAATAAATTTGCCAAAACTGACTTGCTACCCTCTTTTATGAAAACATTGCTTTATTAGACTGAACTCAGATGCAAAAACCAAAGCTAGGAATACAACTACTTGAATCTAAAGCAAAGAATTACATTAACAGTTCTAATTAACAAAAATAAAACTGAGAAATGAATTGAAATAGTAAAGGTGAACAAGAGTATGAAACAAAACTCAAAATGACCCTAAAAATATCTAATAGTATTACAAAAACGCTCAACCCCTTCCTTTTTTGCCTAATTGACCCCAAAACAGTATCCTTCAGCATCGGCCCATTCTCAATTCGGCCCAATTTAATTCCAGTAGCTTTAGCACAACAATTTCATTTCAACCTAATGCTTCCAAAGGCTTGATCTGCAAAAAAAATGAGGAATTTTAAAGAACAAAAAGAAAAGATAAAAATCTATAAAAATCTATTTATTTTTCTGAATATTTTTATCTAAAAAAACTTATTTATCAAAAAAACTATTTATTTAACTAAAAAGTGAAAATTAACACTATTTCTACAAAAACCCATTTTTATCCTAATTATTCTAAACTACCTTAATTCTAGAAAATTAACAACTAATCTAACCTAAAAGAAGAGTATTAGCATAGAAAAATGGGGAAAAATAAAGAGTTAACAGAGTTCATCTTTTTCATTATAAATAATTGTCATCGCACATTTCTTTGGTACCACCTGTACTGGGCTTACCCATGCACTGTCAGAAATATGATAAATAATTCCAGCCTCAAGTAGCTTCAGTACTTCTTTTCTCACTTCTTCTTTCATCACTGGATTTAATCTCCTTTGTGGTTGAGCCACTGGTTTGTAGTCATCTTCCATGAATATTTTGTGCATGCAATAAGTTGGGCTTATGCCCTTGAGATCTGAGATTGACCATCCAATAGCTCCTTTGTTGGCCTTGAGCACTTCTGTCAATTTTTCTTCTTCTTTGGGAGAGAGAGAATTACTAATGATGACTGACTTGTTTCCACCTTCTTCTAAAAACACATATTTCAAGTGTGGTGGCAACATTTTCAATTCTAGTTTGCTTTCCTTGAATTTTTTTCTCTGAGTTCAGCAAAGGGGCCTCTTTTAATTCTTCAAAATTATCCAAGCCTTCATCAGTCAATTTTTCAAAGTTGTCATCAAGTGCTTCTTCCAGAGGGGAAACATCACATATCTCCTTTTCTTGAATCATGCATATTTTGTCAATAGTGTCAAGATGGAAACACCCGTTGTCATCTTTTGGGTGAGACATGGCTTGAAAAACATCAAAATTTACTTCTTCATCTTGCACCCTTACTTTCAGCTTGTCATTTTCCACATCAATCAAAACTCTTGCATTCTTCATAAAAGGTCTCCCAAGAATAAGAGGAACATTCACATCCTCTTCCATTTCCATGATAACAAAGTCTACAGGAAACAGGAACTTGTCTACTTTTACCAACACATCTTCAACTACCCCATAAGGATACTTCAGAGATCTATCAGCTAGTTGAAGAGTCATCCGTGTAGGCTTAAGTTCCAAACCTTCAATCTTCTAAAACATGGAGAGTGGCATGAGATTGATACTGGCCCCCAAATCAATTAGTGCCTTTCCAACAGAGATATTCCCTATAGTGCAGGGAATGGTGAAACTTCTTGGATCTTTCAACTTGGGAGGTAATAACTTTTGTATGATGGCGCTGCAGTTTCCCTGTACTTCAATTGTTTCCTCTTCAATTTACTTTCTTTTCTTTGAGAGGAGTTCTTTCAGAAATTTTTCATATGAAGACATTTACTACAAGGCCTCTGAGAAGGGTATGTTGATCTCTAGTTGCTTGAAGATCTCCATGAAGCCCTCAAATTGCTTCTCTTTTTCCTCCCTAGAATAGTTCCTTGGGTAAGGAAGGGATTTTTCAAAAGCTTCTTTCTTTTTTTTCTCATTCTCCTCCTCAATCTTTTTTTCTTTATCTCTCTTTTTCTTTTTCTTTTCTCTCACTCTTTTGTTTTTCTCTCTCTTCTTCATATTTTTCTTTTTCTCGCAATCTCTCTCTTTCTTTTCTCTCATATAACACTTTGCCACTTCTAGTGACAACTGTCTTGCATTATTTTCTAGTCTTCATGTTGTTCTTGATATAATCCAATTTCTGAATTATGAACTTACATTGCGCCTCCATGCTTTGAGATGCTGCTGCCTGAGTGCTTTTCTGAATTGAGAGAGATTCCCGCATAAACTGTTTGAGAGTCTCCTCAAGCTTTGTAGTACTTTTAGCCTGTGGTGGTTTAGTGAATAGTCCACCTGCTTGCCCAAATTGGCTTTGATTTATGCTTGAGTGAGGTCCCCACCAGTGGCTGGAATTGCCTTGGAAAACTTGCATCCTGCACAGAAATTCTAGAGAGATACTATTAGTACAAAAATAAAAATAAGAAAGATAAAAATTAGGGATTGAAAAATAAAAATTAAAAATAGTAAAAGTAAAAATAAATATACAAATAATATAAAGTCAAAATTAATCAAGGATCACACAAATAGAATAGCTTAAACTGTGAGTCCCCGAAACTGACGCCAAAAACTTGTTGGGATGGATCGACAAGTGTGCCGAGTTGCACAAGTAATATAAAATGGTAAGACCAAGAATTGTATCCCAGAGGAATCTCGGCGCTGAGCAGTTGTGTGATAACAAGATTAATTAAAACTAAAAAATAAAAAGAGATCATGGGTTTGAAGTGCAAAAATAACAAGATGCAATTGATCAATGGCAAAGGAGCACAGAGATGAACGAAGGTTGATTTATATGAGATGGATATGTTGTTAGGGTTAGATTTCACCAAGTTCCCTCTCATGTAAATAAGAATTCTTCTTTATGCATTAATGCCAACGTCTCTCACTAAATTACCTACCCCGATCCCTCGGTGAATAAGTCTGTCCCTAATTACATGTTCATACAATTCCTAGCATTCGTGGTAAAAAGATGTGAAGAATAAGAGATTAAGACGACCAAGACTCATACCCTCATCCCTCAGAAATATAACCCTTAGGAGTAATTCAATAAGAACTTGAATTGAAAGGAACCTCCCAGCACTCTTGCAATTCATAAATCATGCTATTGTATAAGCAAGAATAAAAACAGATGAATTAGTCTAACAATTAATGAAAAAACATATGAAATTAAGAATCAATTCAAATACATAAGAGTTTACAAGGTGACATCATTTCCCAACAACAAATAGAAATTAGTTCCCCATAGACATGGGGAACTTTATGAGTAATTGAAGAAAGAATGAGAATGAAAGCCTAAGAATTAGGAAAAGACTGTATTGCTATGCTCTTCTCTGTCAGGGATGCAAAACCTAGAGCCCTAGGGTCCTTTAAATAGTGTTAGAGGACCCTAGGGCCCCGACCATCAATTAGTCGCCCAAGCTACGAGGGCTCGTTGCCTAGGCAACTAGGATTCTCGCCCGGGCAAGTGACGTCGATACAGATCGCTTGAGCTTCGCTTCTGGTCGCTTGGGCTTCGTGTTTTCCCTCCTTCTGGTGCCTTTTTGAGCCCTTCTGAGCTTCATCTTCTTCGCTTTTCATCTCTTCTTCCAGTATTACTTCAATCTGTGTTAAAACAGGGGGAATTAGTCATAAAACCATTGAAATCAACTTCAACTCTCTTATTCACACAATTTATTGAAAAGGTGTGAGTCCAAGCAAGTTTCTAAGCTAAAAATGGTGTTTTTAATATCAAAATTACATCACAAATAACGGTGTTTTAAATCGTTATCAAAGAATAACATAAATGACTTTGTACTTATAGAAACTTTAGACATTATTGTTACTACAAGAAGCTTTTGTTTAGAAATTATTAGAGGATTAGACACTATGTTATACTAGGAAGAGGAATGTTTGTTATAAGGTTAGATGTTTTGTTTTATCGTTTGATTTTATAATGGTTAGATTTGTGAGTGTTAAATTGAGATAAAAAAACATTTTATGTTAATTTCTTATTATCCTTAGTAATATATTATAATTTTCCATCTGATGCACAAATGCCTTTGTATTCGGGGTGCATTAAGTACACTCGATTATCGGCAATATTAAAACTGTTTAATGTGAAGGCAAGAAATGGGTGGAGTGATAAGAGGTTCACCGAATTGCTTGAGTAGTAAACATATTTTGGAAATGATCCAAGAAACCTTAGACTTGGACTTGCTACAGATGGAATGAACCCATACGGTAACTTGAGTAGTAAACATAGCTCATGGCCTGTCATGTTAGTGATCTACAACTTACCTCCTTGGTTGTACATGAAACGTAAATACGTCATGTTTGTTAATGGTTTCTGGTCCACGACAATAGGAAATGACATTGATGTTTATTTAAGCCCGCTAGTTGAAGATTTGAAAATGTTGTGGGAGGAAGGCGTTGATGTGTTTGACGGGTACACAGGCTCCATTTTTAAGTTGCATGCCATGTTATTTTGTACAATCAATGACTTTCCAGCATATGGTAATTTGAGTGGGTATAGCACAAAGGCTCACAAAGCATGCCCTATATGTGAAGAAGGCACATGTCACCATCAACTTAAGCATGGAAAGAAAACGGTTTACATTGGACATCGAAGATTTCTTAGTGCAAACCATCCTTTTCGCAAATTAAAAAAATCATTTAATGGACATCAATGTTGTGCTTGGCAAGACAAAAAAGCAAGCCACAACAACAAACATATGAAAGAAAAGGTCAATCTTCTTTGATCTCCCATATTGGAGGATGCTTGATGTGAGACATTGTATAGATGTCATGCCTGTAGAGAAAAATGTTGTTATAGTATTATTGGAACACTCCTTAATATTCAAGGCAAGACAAAAGATGGTATAAAGAGTCCTTTGGACTTGGTTGAAATGGGAATAAGAGAACAATTAATTCCATAATTTCATGGCAAACGAATATACTTGCCTCCAGCATGTCACACATTATCTAAACAAGAAAAGAGAAGTTTCTGTGAGTTTTTACGTAGTGTGAAAGTTCTGCATGGTTACTCTTCCAATGTGAAATGACTTGTATCTATGAAAGATTTGAAATTACTTGGGTTAAAATCTCATCATTGTCATGTTTTAATGCAACAACTCCTACCAGTGGCGATTCGGGGAATATTGCCTAAGAATATTAGATATGTATTAACTAGATTATGCTTTTTCTTTAATGCCATTTGTAGTAAAGTTTTTGAGCCTGCATGGTTGGATCATTTGGAGAATGAGGCTAAAGTTATATTGTGTGAGTTGGAGATGTATTTCCCTCCGTCATTTTTTGATATCATAGTTCACTTGATTGTACATTTAGTAAGGGAAATTAGACTTTGTGGACCTGTGTTCTTGCGATGGATGTACCCAATTGAGCGATACATGAAGATATTGAAAGTGTACGTCAAGAACCAATATCGTCCTGAAGTATCAATTGTTGAAAGATATATTGCAGAGGAAGCTATTGAGTTTTCTACAGAATACATATCAGAAATTGAAGCTATAGGGGTACCTAAAACTCGCCACCATGGAACAATTGCTGGTAAAGGTACTCGAAATGCAAAAGTGGTTGCATTGGCATGACATGAAGTTATCCAAGCACATTTTTATATCTTGAATAACATTGACATTGTCCAACCCTACCTAAGTGCTCACAAAGACATTGTAAAGAGAGATAACCCACGGATGCCTGATAAGTGGTTGATTAATGAGCATAACAAGACTTTCTTAAAGTGGTTCAAAGAAAAAGTTCAAATTGATAATACAAGTTGTGATACATTGAAATGGTTAGCATGTGAGCCAAACTTTGATGTCATATGTTGGAGTGGATATGATATTAATAATTGTTCATTTTATACAAAATCTGAAGATGATAAAAGTACTATGCAAAATAGTGGAGTTATGGTCATGGCTGAATCAATGTGTTACTTTGGTGTAATTGAAGATATATGGGTGATTGATTATACAAGTTTTAGAGTTGTTTTTAAATGTAAATGGGTTGATAGTAATAATGGTGTTAAAATTGATGATTTGGGTTTTACCTTGGTTGATTTACATAAGGCCAAATATACAGATGAGCCATTCATCATGGCATCTCAAGCAAAACAAGTTTTTTATGTCAATGACCCTTCTAACAAAAGATGGTCAATTGTTCTCCAAGGAAGAACCACACATGGTACTCATCCGAATGACGATTCAACACTTGATATTTATGAGACACCATCTTTCTCCACAAATATACCAACATTGGATGTTGATACCGAAGTTGATGATGTCCATGCCACACGTGATGACCATCACGAAGTGTTATGGGAGAATATTTCAACATAACATCACCAAGGTTTCTACTTTCTTTCCCTTGATTTGTTGTCTCTGTTGCTTTGTCAATTATCCAACTTGCTTTTAGATGTTAGAACCTTGCTGTAGCATTGCAATGTTCAGTTGTTGTAGGGCTTTTGTCCAATTGTTCAGTTGTTGTTAGATCTCTTTCTTTTGGATTTAGTTGTTATATAGGGTCTAAATCCAGAAGTTTAGTTATTGTAAAGATCATGGCTATTGTGTTGATGCTATAAAATCTTTACCTAAATCCAGAAAGCAAAACTGAATTCTTGTTGAACACACAGCCTTAGAAAGCATAAACAAAGTATATATTACAAAGGGAAAATATTTAACACATACGCTGCCACAAGCTGATTGAGGATTATTAATCTGTTCTGCTGTCAATCCTAACTTCAAAACTTTTTCCTCTTCTTCAGCCCTCCTACAAGTGCAATTTTTGTAAGCTTTTCTAGTACTGCCAATTTCACAATCACCCAAAAATACTAGTTTCACACAAAATACTAGTTTGGTAGACTAGATTCCTAGCATCACTTATAAATCCATAACAAATGTGTGAGATTCATGCTAACATCATCCATGCTCCTGGGTAATGAAATTTAAATCTTATGGTATAATATAGCCATTATTAGTACTAAAGTTAAAAATGTGTACCTGTGCTTTTGTTGGTCAATACCAAAATAAGAAGACAATGATGCCATCTGCTCATAAATAACAATGAATAAGAACATTTGAAATAAGTACGAGGATTGTGTTTGTCATGTGAAGAATTAATCACTGACTAGTTACAAAAGTGAAGAATGTCCTAAAGAATGTTTTCCTTCCTCTCCCTTTATTTTTTTTAACAGGGTCAATGTCTTCCCCCATTAAAACAAATACCAAACATCTATTGATTCCCCTCACTAACATAAAGTAAAATACATCATAAATATCACACTTACACAGGAATAGAAATATTAATTAACGTAAACTAGTTACAGTTGTCAGTGCCACCCAAATTCTAAGCTTTTCTAATATACAATAATCAATTTTATATGCTATATATATAAATATATATTAAAGAAATCCATCATCAACCTGCTGCTACACACTGAAACCACCAGACCCCACTTGAAATCCATCATCAACCTGTTGCACCTTTTTGCACTTGTTTATGTTTTTTTGAAGTACTTGTTAAAACAGGTTTATGGCTGATCCATCTACACTTACACCACCACAAAGTGAGGACCAAAGTCAATCGTCTACCCAACCCAAGGGTAGACGTGCGACCAGGCTAAAAGACTTGACTGTTACTTGTAATCCTGATAAGAAATTGCCCATTCAATTTGATATGAGTACAGGAAAACTTATTGGAGACAACCGTGCAAGATTCATTAGCTTTGTGGCCTTACTTGGTAGAAGTAAGGTTAGTATTCTTATTGACAAATAGGACCATGTTCCTGAAAAAGTGAAGAACCGAATATGGCAAACTATCATGGTATGAAAATCATAACTTAACTTCCTCTAATTATTATCAAAATTGTAAATATAACATTCATTTACCTATTATGTAGCTAACATATGACGTCCCAAACAACAACTTATTGAGACGTAAATGGATATCATATGCTNGGCANCNGTGGAGGGGTTTTAAGACTGACCTTACTAGTCGGTATATTTATGGTAAGTTAAGTGACAAGAATCCTTGTGAGATATATCAGTTCCTTGATGAGGAAACGTGGCAGGCTTTTCAGGACAAACGATCAGAACATGCCTTTCAGGTAAATTTAATGTTTTATTTATGATTTGATATTCATTTTTTGTTGTTTCATAATTTTTTATTAATTGTTTATGTCACATGTTTCAAATAGGAAAAGAGAAAAGTTGCACAAGACCTTTAGAAAAATAATCTCCACCCACACAAATTGTCTCGTGGAGGATATGATAGGTTAGAGGAGATTATGATCCGTGAGGCCTCTTCCTTAGCTACCGGTGATCAGTCAGATTTGATTTCTCCACCTCCACGTCATGAGAAATGGAAGAGAGCTCGCACTAAGACATCAGGAGAATACACTTCTGAAGAAACTCGACTTGTAGCGGAGAAGATTGTTAGAAACTCATAACAAGCCTAATTTTAATTTTAATGTCTTCAATCATGTTTTTTGGCATGTATCATGTAATAGATGGACTAAAACACTATTTTTTTCAGGATGACTTAGTGGAAAAAAGGTCTAAAGGATCATTCACTCAAGAAGGCCGAGATGACATGATAGTGGTTGCCATTGGACGTCCGGAGCATCCATGATATATCTGTGGTGTTGGACGAGGGGTAGGACTCAAGCAATTCTTTGGTGGTCCTACTCGAAAGGTTACTTTAGCACAACTTAGTGAATCCGATAAAAAGGTGTTAAGAAATGAGTTTAAGAAAGAAATGTTCCCAGAATTTTGGGATGAGTTATTGGTAGAAATCAAATCAGAGATAACATCCTTAGGATTGGCTATTCAAGTTCCACCAAAGGGGGCTTCCCATGTTGCTAGCACAAAGGGGAGTTGTCCTCTTCCTGAGGAATCAGGTGATGGTGTTGATGTCCCTGTTGATTGTGAATTGTATGTTGATGATCCCCACTTGCATTTGGTGGCTTTAGGTAAATTTAACACAAGTGTATCATTGCTGAATCATTTAAATCTGCATCCACATTCCTGATATTGAATCATTTTGAAATCTGCATTAAAACTGCATTTAGCCTTTGAACCACAATGTTGTCTATACTTGCAACCTCTCTATACTTGTTGACTCTCTATATATGTGCTAAGTAAGTCATTTATACCATTTTACTCAACAATTGTCATCATTTTTGTGTCTTAGGTAAAATATATAATTTGGGAAGCACCATCCACCACGAGGCTATTAAAGATGATATGTTGAGAGTGGTGGTTGTAGATATTAAAGATTCTTTTGCTCGTGTTCCTCTGCCTAGTGAGGAGGTTCAAACAGTGGGACAAGCTCCAGGAAATTTTATCATTTGGCAAGCCAGATTGGCAAAGCCAATTTTAGTAAGTATTTCTATTCACATTTACCTTAATTACTTATGTATTTGTTGTATTTGGATGCATATAATATTGGACTTATTTTGTGGTCAAATGTAGGACATTTCTAAGAAGACAAACATTGTTACACCTCCTCAACCACAATTGTCTCCTTTCCAACAACTTGGTGCATCGGTAGTCACAATGGGGAATAAAACTATTGAGGTAGATATGTCTCCTGAACTCACATGCAAGATTGCTACCACCACTTTATTTATATGTAATAGGGATATTTGTGAAATTGTCAGTGGTAATGATCTCCTCTCTACAACAGTTCTACAACTTTGGAATTTGTATGTAAACCTTCACAAACCATGAAAATACTATCATATTGCATTCATGTATTTATTTTAACATTATTGTTCATATTCAAGGTATTTGCATCACTTTGCATCGAGAGAAGGAATGCTACTATCTATGGATTTCTTGATCCTGTTATAATTCAAAGTGTAGGAAATAAATCAGAGGAGGTACAAAAGTACTTAATAGAAATGTTTGAAAAAGCTGGTAAAGAGGTCTATTTAGCACCTTACTTGCATAAGTAAGTACATAATATTTTTAATTTTTCATGACTAGTTTAAAAGTTTCTTTTAATTAATATTATTCTAACTTGTAGGGGTCATTGGCAATGGCTAGTTATTGTTCCTAATCATTCTCTTGTAATTCTCTTATGTTCCTTACATAAGAAAGCTAACACATTGTTCATAAAAAATATATTAGAGGCGTAAGTTTTCCTTTCTATTTTGATTCCTTCCTATGTTATTATTATTATTATTGTTATTATTATTATTATTATTATTATTATTATTATTATTATTATTATTATTATTATTATTATGTAATGGATGTCTAACTTTTGTGTAGGTCTTTGGAAACTCATTCAAGGTTGCGGGGTGTTCCATCTGTTTCTAGGAAGAAGATGCAAATAATCACACCTAATGTAAGACAAGTTGACCTTCCTTTGTTTTGTTTTGTGATTGCTATTTTTGTGAGGAATTGGCTGTGTGGTTGGTTTTTTGAAATTTTGTTTAGCAAAATATACAAAGTTACATGGACCAAAGGCTAACTAGAGTATAAGGCTAACTAATTAGTCCCCAAGTTGAGGGCTGAATTTTTGTTTGATACCAGCTTTTAAAAGTGATGTAATTTGATCCCCAAGTTACTGATTTTGCTTTTAATAGGTCCCTTCCGTTAAGTAGCTTATAACGGTGTTAACTTTACGTTTACGTAGAAGTATTTTTCTTCTCTCTCCTTTGTTATTCCTGAAACTTCTTTCTCTCTCTCACCTTTTTAACTACCTCTCACCTTTTTCTCTCTCTTCTATCTCTCTCTCACCATTATCTTTATTTATAAACGTAAAGCTTCCCTAAGTCATCCACTCAACCATTCCATATCTTATATCCATATCTTATATCCATCTCTTACACCCTTCTTTCACAATCACCTCTTGTATTTTTTTCTTCTCTCAAAATGAACTACCATCCTTTCATCACCCTCTTCTCTACTATACTAATATTTTCCACCACCACCACCCTACCAAGATAAGAGAGATTGATCAAGTTGTTCAGAGGAAGAAGATGAACCCCTTTCAAAATGATATTTCAGAACACACAAAATAAAATTCTTTCCCAAAACATCCTCTGCATAAGATTTCATTTCTGAAAATATTATTTGAAATGGACAAATAAAAAAATACCGTCACTTGGCATTGGCATTATCAAAAAATTGACAAAAATGAAATGTTAAAAGAAACGTTTTCCATGAAAAAAATAACCAAAATAAAAGACAAAATGAGGATGCTTGTTCATCCCAAAGGAAGCCACCACGCCACACCTCAACACGCCTCTCTTTTCCACCTTTCCTTTTAAATCTTCTATACTCCTTTTTCTACTTATCATCAGATATAATATCTACATCACAGTCGACCGCATTTTCTTCCATTGCTATTTCCGTCTCTAACAATTATTGTTCAACTTTTTTTTATCTTTCTCCAAAAATTAATTAAATATATTTTCCTTTTATCCAGACTAAACAGTTAGCTTACGTGTTCTTTAAAGTGAAGATGATATCTATTTCAAGAAAATTTATTAGAAAAATAGAACATTAATAAGATGTAAAATGAGTTTAATTCAAATAAGAAATTAATGATACTTAATTCAAAATCATGAGACAATAGATTTATAAATTTTATTTTATATAATACTAATTATTTTTATTTTTATATATAATTTTTTTAAAAAAAAACTGTTGAATAATTTTAAAAATATTATAGAACGTAACGCTTTTCCAGCTCAGCAAAAGGTAAAAACAGTATATTTAATATAAATATAGAGAAATACTAGTAGAAGTATTTAAAACGTTGTCGATGTGGATATACATAGATGTATTAGAAGAGTGAATGTGTCGTGTAGTAAATGATAGGTTGTGCGATGAGTATTCATACATATGGATAGAAGAATAGTTGCTATAATCTCATACACACTACACAGGTCTCATTCGTGTATCTAAGTGATGAGATTCGTGATAATAGACTCTAACTCACATCTCCTAACCCTAATACAACTTGTAACCTTTTTTTTCATACTCAAATGTTAAAAAATAAATTAATTGACATCAGTAACTACTATGACAACTTTTGAATATTTTTTTTTTAAAATAACTTTATATACAACTTGTTTATATTATAATAATTACTTTATATATGTTTCTGGAAATCTATATTATAATAAATCTCTTTAATAATTAGTAAATCATAATTTTTTTTAAAAATAAATAATAAATAATAAATTATTTTGAATATGTATTTTTTAATTATTATAATTTTTCATAATTCAATCACATTTTTAACGTAATAATTTATTATAAATATTTATTGGAATTTCTTTTCCTGTTTCAAAGAAATTTATCAGTAAAATATATCTAGTAATTCATTTATATATTATAATATATCAGTAAAAATACATGTGTTGTATTTACTTCTTTTTAATGATAAGAAAAAGAAATAAAATTACAATTGTAAAACTAAATATAAATAATTTTTACAATTTAATTATATATAATATTTATTTTTTTTTAGATAAATTTTATTATAGATAATTATTTAATAAAATTTATAAAAAAATAAATAAAAATTGTTAAAATTACAAAAAAGAAAATCACTTAAAAAAAAATTGGTAAAATAATTCTTTTAATTTAACGGATAAAATTAAAAAATATGTATAGAAAATGAATCATTTTTATATAATAATATTTAATATATAAATAACTATTTAATTGTTATAATGTTTATTTTTTTACGGAAATCTACATATAACTATGATAAAATAGGATTAATAAAATAATATACTACAAAAGCCAATAAAACACGTAATTCACAGTCAAAATGTGTTGTATTATGTTTGCCAACTACATTTTTCTTTTGGCTCTCGTTTAAACACGTGATTAATAGTGAATATGTGGTGGTTCCAGGTATGCAACTTGCATAAACTGCTTTATAATTCAGTCACATTTTTTCCGTCATAATTTACAGTAAATATGTGTTGTATTATGTTTATAAACTTTTATTCATAAAAATGATTTAATATCTTATTTATATATCTATATATATTAAAAATATTATAATATATAACTTTTAAAATATGTAAATAATTCATGTTTTTTATTCTTTATATATAAGGCCAACAAAATAATCTTTCTCATTTTTGGTGGATGCATTGGTAGGTAAATCTAGTATCCGCACTTATGGATGTTAATGTTAAACTCCAGACTACAATTCACTGCTATTGTTCTTTTATTTTATTTTTATTGAGCTTTTATGCTAAGAGATTTAAAGCGAAACAATGATGTTAACATCAAACTATAGACTATTATAAATTAAAGACTTTGCACTTCTCGTATCAACAACAAACCAATCCACATAAATGAAGCATCTGAGCTCCTATTTCACCTTGGCTACTGCCATTGCTCTTTTATTTTCATTTGAAACTCCTTCACTTGATACTCCTGAAAAGTTTGTTCAATGCTTTTACAACTATCCCAATATCACCAACTCAAACTCCAATGTTCTTTACACCCAAACAAACTCTTCATACTCCTCTGTCCTAAATGCTACCATTCAAAATCTTAGGTTCTTAAACATAATCTCAAAACCTCAAGTAATTGTGATACCAGTGGACGTTTCCCATATTCAAGCCACCATAGTGTGCTCCCAACGTCATGGCCTGCAAATTCGAACCCGAAGTGGAGGTCATGATTACGAGGGTCGCTCATACGTTTCCGAGGTTCCCTTTGTCGTCATTGATCTCATAAACCTTCGAGAAGTCACAGTTGACGCAGAAAATCAAACTGCATGGGTTCAATCTGGAGCACAGCTTGGAGAACTCTACTACAGGATTTACGAGAAAAGCAAAACACTTGCATTCCCAGCTGGTGTGTGCTATAGTGTGGGCACTGGTGGCCACATCAGTGGAGGTGGCTATGGATTCTTGATGCGTAAGTACGGTCTTGCCTCAGATAATATCTTAGATGCTCAAATAGTAGATGTGAATGGTAATCTACTTGACAGACAAGCCATGGGCGAAGATTTGTTTTGGGCAATCAGAGGAGGTGGTGGAGCAAGCTTTGGAGTCATCGTGGCTTGGAAGATAAAACTAGTTCCAGTTCCATCAACTGTGACAATATTCAATGTTGCAAGAACATTGGAAGAGAATGCAACCGAGATCATTCAAAAGTGGCAGGTTGTGGCGAGTAAATTGGATGAGCGTATATACATTAGGATGGACATGGAAAAGGTACGTTCACGTGAATCTGGAAAGAAGACAATACAAGTCAATTTTGTCTCCATGTTTCTAGGAGGTGTAGAAGAACTTGTTCCATTGATGCAAAAAAGCTTACCCGAGTTGGGTTTGGACAGAAAAGACTGTACTGAGACTAGTTGGATTGGCTCAGCTGTCTTCTTGAATTCTCCGTGGTTTGGAAATGCAAGCCTCGAAGCCCCAGAAATTTTGCTGAACAGAACTCAAATTTATTCAGGTTATTATAAAGGAAAATCTGATTATGTGAGGCAACCTATTTCAATTGATGGATTACGAGGGTTATGGCGCTTTCTTTTAGACGATGAGATTGAACGTTCTCAGGTTCAATTCGCTCCTTATGGAGGCAGAATGTATGAGATTTCTGAATCTGAACTTCCATTCGCACACAGATCTGGATACATATTTCATATTCACTACGTGACCAATTGGGAAACTGCAGGGGACGAGGCTACACAAAGGCACATGAATTGGAGTAGAAATGTTTATAAATATATGGAACCATATGTTTCAAACTCTCCAAGAGCTGCATATGTGAATTACAGAGACCTTGACATTGGGGTTAATAACAATGGTTATACAAACTACGACCAAGCCAGCATTTGGGGTCGCAAGTATTTCGGTAACAATTTCAGGAGATTGGCTACCGTGAAGACTAGGGTTGATCCTTACAACTTTTTCAGAAACGAACAAAGTATTCCTACGCTGTTGGAGGAAGTAATTTAAAGAAAAAATATTTCTTTAACAACTTTTAATTTTTTACAATTTTTTTATAATATCTATGTAGTAATTTGTTATTAGTCTGTTTTAAAAGTACATACCAATAAAATAATTACATATAATTTATTATTATAGAATTGTTAAAAAAAAAAGTTGTTAACGTATTATAGTCTAAATTTAAATTATCTATATATCTAATATTCAAATAAAATAAATGTTGTATCTGTTTTCAATTGTAATATCTAGAGTTCAAATAAAATAATTGTTGTATGTTTAAGATTTATTTTTTCAGATATGTTTACAATTATATAACTTACAAAAGAAGGTTTAAATTCTTTCTCTTAAAAGCATCCGATTAACTTATAAATAATAGTGGTGGTTAAAATGCAACAATGTTTGAGTTGGATGAGACACAAAAGATTAGTTTATTTTAAAGTTAATAAGTGTAAAAAGTTTTTAAAATTTAATTACATATTACGTAAATCAAGTATTCAGGTTAAACCAACACTTACCTAAAAATGGAGTTAGTTTAACTAAATGGGCGGTAAGCATTTTTAATTATTTTTAACAAATAAAAATATTTATGTTAGCGCGTTATATTAGTATTAGCTTAATAATCACCGATTAAAATAAATATTAAAAATAGTTAAGGTTTGTGTATGTTTAATTGATGCTAATAATATTTATTTTTATTATTTGTATTTATTTCAGTATTGACAAGATTATTATATAATTTTTCTCTCGTACTTTTTATATAATTTTTTTATCTTTGTTCATGTTCATCTTTTATGTTGACATTCATTTCATTTATCCATTCTCATTTTCTTCATTGACACTCGTTAAACACACTACAATTAACTTAACTAAGCATCATTTCAACACTTTTATATAACTTATTGAATGGTAAGGGAAAATTAATTGGAGGGCAATATGGAATACAAAAAAGGAAAAATTGTATCAAATTTATGTTCATCAGAAATATCATTTCTTACAACACAACGTAATTGTGAAAAATATCAGTAACATTGAAATAACCATTTGAGATATAGTAATAATTAGAGTGTAGGAAAGATACAGAATTGATAATGGTACGGACATTTATAGAAATTTTATTCGTATATGGGTAAACCAATACAATTATTTCATTTGTGTTAAAAAAGTTAGAAAAGGAAAATGCAGAATAAAGGAATAATATTTGTGGATTTAGTGAGCAGCATTTATGGGAACAATGGATTAAAAAATGTATTTTAAGATGTCAAAATCAACGTATAAAATTTTCGAAATCCCAAATAAATTGAAAAAACTAAAATAAGAAAGAGCTTTTGTTTATATGTTAATTTACATATATAGAAAAAACATGGGTGACCTATAAAAGGCTTCTAAGCTCCGCCATTGGGCGAGTGTGTTATTCTTCAAGGCAACTTGTATGGCCAATTTAATACCTGGTTAGGATGAAACTAGCTGTAACATCAGTTCCTCCTTCACCATATTACTATAAAAGGTAATATAATATTTTTTACTAAGCCCAACCATTTTCTGAAAGAATACTGCTTCCCTTCAACGTTTCCTTCTTCTTTGCTCTATCATCTCTCCACCATTCCATAATATTGAACCGTTAAATTGTTGATCAGGAGCTGCTTAGGTGCTTTAGGCTTCAAGAATCACTCTTGCAACTTATCAATTTCTCCATTCTTCAACTAGTAAGTTGAATTTCCGTTCTCTGTGCAACTTTAGGGCCATGATCATGCAACTAATCTTGCTGCATGTGGTTCATAGTACTTTTCCCCAATTTCTAGCTTCTATTAGGTTCAGAAATTTATCTTCCATTTCCCAATTCTTCAATCTATAGGTGATTCTAGGCTTTCTTGGAGTATACTATACAACTAGATCGTTCTGTGAGTTGAGCAGCGAGAATTCGAGGTAAGGGAAGCGGGATCTTGTTTTATTCTGTTAATTTGGATGTGCATGAGATGAACTGTGGTTTGATGTAGTAAAGAAATGTTTGTATTAATTGTCCTTGGCATTTTGGTACGGTTTGTAATAGAATCAATAATTTTGCATGTAAATTAAATGACTCCATGTTTATAAAATGGTGAAACTGTGAAATGATACTCAGGAAATGTTATGGACATGATTTGATAATGATTTTGAGTGACAATATGATGTTAATGTTGTAGAACAGGATATAGAGTTGCAGATGAGTCAAACTTGGGTGTTTTGGGTACTGTTAGAGGAACTGAGAGGGTCAAAATG